>NW_026909152.1:0-161376 GCF_033115175.1 Lepus europaeus
CCTTGTGCGTAGAAGCCCTGCACACAGGCAAGAAGCCCCCCAGGCCCGCGGGCGCGCCCGACCCTGGAGCCCCCTGGCTGGCTGCAGCCACAGGGCACGGGGGTTCTGAGTTGGCAGCCCCCATTCCCGAAGCATCCACGGGCAGTTCCCCGAAGGGCTGACACCGGCTGCGCCTCAGCAGCCAGACAACCTCCCTCCCTCTGGTCGGGCACTGCAAGCCACACAGCCACTTGTGTCCCCTGTGTCCCTGGAGCCCGCAGCGCGTTTTGGGTTTTGGCGCGGACGGGCCCCTCGCAGATTCCGTAGTCCATTTGCCCCGGGAGCCTGCCAGACCCCTGGCCCCAGGGGCGGGCCCTGCTGAGTCCCCGAGCGCCTCCTGGGTTCCTGCCACCACCCTTGGGCCGGGAAGAGGTGCCACCTTGTGTGTAGAAGCCCTGCACACAGGCAAGAACCTCCCCAGGCCCACGGGCGCGCCCGACCCTGGAGCCCCCTGGCTGGCTGCAGCCACAGGGAACGGGGGTTCTGAGTTGGCAGCCCCCATTCCCGAAGCATCCACGGGCAGTTCCCCGAAGGGCTGACACCGGCTGCGCCTCAGCAGCCAGACAACCTCCCTCCCTCTGGTCGGGCACTGCAAGCCACACAGCCACTTGTGTCCCCTGTGTCCCTGGAGGCCGCAGCGCGTTTTGCGTTTTGGTGCGGACGGGCCCCTCTCGGCTTCCCTAGTCCATTTGCCCCCGGAGCCTGCCAGACCCCTGGCCCCAGGGGCGGGCCCTGCTGAGTCCCCGAGCGCCTCCTGGGTTCCTGCCACCACCCTTGGGCCGGGATGAGTGCCACCTTGTGCCTAGAAGCCCTGCACACAGGCAAGAAGCCCCCCAGGCCCGCGGGCGCGCCCGACCCTGGAGCCCCCTGGCTGGCTGCAGCCACAGGGAACGGGGGTTCTGAGTTGGCAGCCCCCATTCCCGAAGCATCCACGGGCAGTTCCCCGAAGGGCTGACACCGGCTGCGCCTCAGCAGCCAGACAACCTCCCTCCCTCTGGTCGGGCACTGCAAGCCACACAGCCACTTGTGTCCCCTGTGTCCCTGGAGGCCGCAGCGCGTTTTGGGTTTTGGCGCGGACGGGCCCCTCTCGGCTTCCCTAGTCCATTTGCCCCCGGAGCCTGCCAGGCCCCTGGCCCCAGGGGCGGGCCCTGCTGAGTCCCCGAGCGCCTCCTGGGTTCCTGCCACCACCCTTGGGCCGGGATGAGGTGCCACCTTGTGCGTAGAAGCCCTGCACACAGGCAAGAAGCCCCCCAGGCCCGCGGGCGCGCCCGACCCTCGAGCCCCCTGGCTGGCTGCAGCCACAGGGAACGGGGGTTCTGAGTTGGCAGCCCCCATTCCCGAAGCATCCACGGGCAGTTCCCTGAAGGGCTGACACCGGCTGCGCCTCAGCAGCCAGACAACCTCCCTCCCTCTGGTCGGGCACTGCAAGCCACACAGCCACTTGTGTCCCCTGTGTCCCTGGAGGCCGCAGCGCGTTTTGGGTTTTGGCGCGGACGGGCCCCTCTCGGCTTCCGTAGTCCATTTGGCCCCGGAGCCTGCCAGACCCCTGGCCCCAGGGGCGGGCCCTGCTGAGTCCCCGAGTGCCTCCTGGGTTCCTGCCACCACCCTTGGGCCGGGATGAGGTGCCACCTTGTGCGTAGAAGCCCTGCACACAGGCAAGAAGCCCCCCAGGCCCGCGGGCGCGCCCGACCCTGGAGCCCCCTGGCTGGCTGCAGCCACAGGGAACGGGGGTTCTGAGTTGGCAGCCCCCATTCCCGAAGCATCCACGGGCAGTTCCCCGAAGGGCTGACACCGGCTGCGCCTCAGCAGCCAGACAACCTCCCTCCCTCTGGTCGGGCACTGCAAGCCACACAGCCACTTGTGTCCCCTGTGTCCCTGGAGGCCGCAGCGCGTTTTGGGTTTTGGCGCGGACGGGCCCCTCTCGGCTTCCGTAGTCCATTTGCCCCCGGAGCCTGCCAGACCCCTGGCCCCAGGGGCGGGCCCTGCTGAGTCCCCGAGTGCCTCCTGGGTTCCTGCCACCACCCTTGGGCCGGGATGAGGTGCCACCTTGTGCGTAGAAGCCCTGCACACAGGCAAGAAGCCCCCCAGGCCCGCGGGCGCGCCTGACCCTGGAGCCCCCTGGCTGGCTGCAGCCACAGGGCACAGGGGTTCTGAGTTGGCAGCCCCCATTCCCGAAGCATCCACGGGCAGTTCCCCGAAGGGCTGACACCGGCTGCGCCTCAGCAGCCAGACAACCTCCCTCCCTCTGGTCGGGCACTGCAAGCCACACAGCCACTTGTGTCCCCTGTGTCCCTGGAGGCCGCAGCGCGTTTTGGGTTTTGGCGCGGACGGGCCCCTCTTGGCTTCCGTAGTCCATTTGGCCCCGGAACCTGCCAGACCCCTGGCCCCAGGGGCGGGCCCTGCTGATTCCCCGAGCACCACCTGGGTTCCTGCCACCACCCTTGGGCCGGGATGAGGTGCCACCTTGTGCGTAGAAGCCCTGCACACAGGCAAGAAGCCCCCCAGGCCCGCGGGCGCGCCCGACCCTCGAGCCCCCTGGCTGGCTGCAGCCACAGGGCACGGGGGTTCTGAGTTGGCAGCCCCCATTCCCGAAGCATCCACGGACAGTTCCTGAAGGGCTGACACCGGCTGCGCCTCAGCAGCCAGACAACCTCCCTCCCTCTGGTCGGGCACTGCAAGCCACACAGCCACTTGTGTCCCCTGTGTCCCTGGAGGCCGCAGCGCGTTTTGGGTTTTGGCGCGGACGGGCCCCTCTCGGCTTCCGTAGTCCATTTGGCCCCGGAGCCTGCCAGACCCCTGGCCCCAGGGGCGGGCCCTGCTGATTCCCCGAGCGCCTCCTGGGTTCCTGCCACCACCCTTGGGCCGGGATGAGGTGCCACCTTGTGCGTAGAAGCCCTGCACACAGGCAAGAAGCCCCCCAGGCCCGCGGGCGCGCCCGACCCTGGAGCCCCCTGGCTGGCTGCAGCCACAGGGCACGGGGGTTCTGAGTTGGCAGCCCCCATTCCCGAAGCATCCACGGGCAGTTCCCCGAAGGGCTGACACCGGCTGAGCCTCAGCAGCCAGACAACCTCCCTCCCTCTGGTCGGGCACTGCAAGCCACACAGCCACTTGTGTCCCCTGTGTCCCTGGAGCCCGCAGCGCGTTTTGGGTTTTGGCGCGGACGGGCCCCTCGCAGATTCCGTAGTCCATTTGCCCCGGGAGCCTGCCAGACCCCTGGCCCCAGGGGCGGGCCCTGCTGAGTCCCCGAGCGCCTCCTGGGTTCCTGCCACCACCCTTGGGCCGGGAAGAGGTGCCACCTTGTGTGTAGAAGCCCTGCACACAGGCAAGAACCTCCCCAGGCCCACGGGCGCGCCCGACCCTGGAGCCCCCTGGCTGGCTGCAGCCACAGGGAACGGGGGTTCTGAGTTGGCAGCCCCCATTCCCGAAGCATCCACGGGCAGTTCCCCGAAGGGCTGACACCGGCTGCGCCTCAGCAGCCAGACAACCTCCCTCCCTCTGGTCGGGCACTGCAAGCCACACAGCCACTTGTGTCCCCTGTGTCCCTGGAGGCCGCAGCGCGTTTTGCGTTTTGGTGCGGACGGGCCCCTCTCGGCTTCCCTAGTCCATTTGCCCCCGGAGCCTGCCAGACCCCTGGCCCCAGGGGCGGGCCCTGCTGAGTCCCCGAGCGCCTCCTGGGTTCCTGCCACCACCCTTGGGCCGGGATGAGGTGCCACCTTGTGCCTAGAAGCCCTGCACACAGGCAAGAAGCCCCCCAGGCCCGCGGGCGCGCCCGACCCTGGAGCCCCCTGGCTGGCTGCAGCCACAGGGAACGGGGGTTCTGAGTTGGCAGCCCCCATTCCCGAAGCATCCACGGGCAGTTCCCCGAAGGGCTGACACCGGCTGCGCCTCAGCAGCCAGACAACCTCCCTCCCTCTGGTCGGGCACTGCAAGCCACACAGCCACTTGTGTCCCCTGTGTCCCTGGAGGCCGCAGCGCGTTTTGGGTTTTGGCGCGGACGGGCCCCTCTCGGCTTCCCTAGTCCATTTGCCCCCGGAGCCTGCCAGGCCCCTGGCCCCAGGGGCGGGCCCTGCTGAGTCCCCGAGCGCCTCCTGGGTTCCTGCCACCACCCTTGGGCCGGGATGAGGTGCCACCTTGTGCGTAGAAGCCCTGCACACAGGCAAGAAGCCCCCCAGGCCCGCGGGCGCGCCCGACCCTCGAGCCCCCTGGCTGGCTGCAGCCACAGGGAACGGGGGTTCTGAGTTGGCAGCCCCCATTCCCGAAGCATCCACGGGCAGTTCCCCGAAGGGCTGACACCGGCTGCGCCTCAGCAGCCAGACAACCTCCCTCCCTCTGGTCGGGCACTGCAAGCCACACAGCCACTTGTGTCCCCTGTGTCCCTGGAGGCCGCAGCGCGTTTTGGGTTTTGGCGCGGACGGGCCCCTCTCGGCTTCCGTAGTCCATTTGGCCCCGGAGCCTGCCAGACCCCTGGCCCCAGGGGCGGGCCCTGCTGAGTCCCCGAGTGCCTCCTGGGTTCCTGCCACCACCCTTGGGCCGGGATGAGGTGCCACCTTGTGCGTAGAAGCCCTGCACACAGGCAAGAAGCCCCCCAGGCCCGCGGGCGCGCCCGACCCTGGAGCCCCCTGGCTGGCTGCAGCCACAGGGAACGGGGGTTCTGAGTTGGCAGCCCCCATTCCCGAAGCATCCACGGGCAGTTCCCCGAAGGGCTGACACCGGCTGCGCCTCAGCAGCCAGACAACCTCCCTCCCTCTGGTCGGGCACTGCAAGCCACACAGCCACTTGTGTCCCCTGTGTCCCTGGAGGCCGCAGCGCGTTTTGGGTTTTGGCGCGGACGGGCCCCTCTCGGCTTCCGTAGTCCATTTGCCCCCGGAGCCTGCCAGACCCCTGGCCCCAGGGGCGGGCCCTGCTGAGTCCCCGAGTGCCTCCTGGGTTCCTGCCACCACCCTTGGGCCGGGATGAGGTGCCACCTTGTGCGTAGAAGCCCTGCACACAGGCAAGAAGCCCCCCAGGCCCGCGGGCGCGCCCGACCCTGGAGCCCCCTGGCTGGCTGCAGCCACAGGGCACAGGGGTTCTGAGTTGGCAGCCCCCATTCCCGAAGCATCCACGGGCAGTTCCCCGAAGGGCTGACACCGGCTGCGCCTCAGCAGCCAGACAACCTCCCTCCCTCTGGTCGGGCACTGCAAGCCACACAGCCACTTGTGTCCCCTGTGTCCCTGGAGGCCGCAGCGCGTTTTGGGTTTTGGCGCGGACGGGCCCCTCTTGGCTTCCGTAGTCCATTTGGCCCCGGAACCTGCCAGACCCCTGGCCCCAGGGGCGGGCCCTGCTGATTCCCCGAGCGCCACCTGGGTTCCTGCCACCACCCTTGGGCCGGGATGAGGTGCCACCTTGTGCGTAGAAGCCCTGCACACAGGCAAGAAGCCCCCCAGGCCCGCGGGCGCGCCCGACCCTCGAGCCCCCTGGCTGGCTGCAGCCACAGGGCACGGGGGTTCTGAGTTGGCAGCCCCCATTCCCGAAGCATCCACGGACAGTTCCCTGAAGGGCTGACACCGGCTGCGCCTCAGCAGCCAGACAACCTCCCTCCCTCTGGTCGGGCACTGCAAGCCACACAGCCACTTGTGTCCCCTGTGTCCCTGGAGGCCGCAGCGCGTTTTGGGTTTTGGCGCGGACGGGCCCCTCTCGGCTTCCGTAGTCCATTTGGCCCCGGAGCCTGCCAGACCCCTGGCCCCAGGGGCGGGCCCTGCTGATTCCCCGAGCGCCTCCTGGGTTCCTGCCACCACCCTTGGGCCGGGATGAGGTGCCACCTTGTGCGTAGAAGCCCTGCACACAGGCAAGAAGCCCCCCAGGCCCGCGGGCGCGCCCGACCCTGGAGCCCCCTGGCTGGCTGCAGCCACAGGGCACGGGGGTTCTGAGTTGGCAGCCCCCATTCCCGAAGCATCCACGGACAGTTCCCTGAAGGGCTGACACCGGCTGCGCCTCAGCAGCCAGACAACCTCCCTCCCTCTGGTCGGGCACTGCAAGCCACACAGCCACTTGTGTCCCCTGTGTCCCTGGAGGCCGCAGCGCGTTTTGGGTTTTGGCGCGGACGGGCCCCTCTCGGCTTCCGTAGTCCATTTGGCCCCGGAACCTGCCAGACCCCTGGCCCCAGGGGCGGGCCCTGCTGAGTCCCTGAGCGCCTCCTGAGTTCCTGCCACCACCGTTGGGCCGGGATGAGGTGCCACCTTGTGCGTAGAAGCCCTGCACACAGGCAAGAAGCCCCCAGGCCCGCGGGCGCGCCCGACCCTGGAGCCCCCTGGCTGGCTGCAGCCACAGGGAACGGGGGTTCTGAGTTGGCAGCCCCCATTCCCGAAGCATCCACGGGCAGTTCCCCGAAGGGCTGACACCGGCTGCGCCTCAGCAGCCAGACAACCTCCCTCCTTCTGGTCGGGCACTGCAAGCCACACAGCCACTTGTGTCCCCTGTGTCCCTGGAGGCCGCAGCGCGTTTTGGGTTTTGGCGCGGACGGGCCCCTCTCGGCTTCCGTAGTCCATTTGCCCCCGGAGCCTGCCAGACCCCTGGCCCCAGGGGCGGGCCCTGCTGAGTCCCCGAGTGCCTCCTGGGTTCCTGCCACCACCCTTGGGCCGGGATGAGGTGCCACCTTGTGCGTAGAAGCCCTGCACACAGGCAAGAAGCCCCCCAGGCCCGCGGGCGCGCCCGACCCTGGAGCCCCCTGGCTGGCTGCAGCCACAGGGCACGGGGGTTCTGAGTTGGCAGCCCCCATTCCCGAAGCATCCACGGGCAGTTCCCCGAAGGGCTGACACCGGCTGCGCCTCAGCAGCCAGACAACCTCCCTCCCTCTGGTCGGGCACTGCAAGCCACACAGCCACTTGTGTCCCCTGTGTCCCTGGAGCCCGCAGCGCGTTTTGGGTTTTGGCGCGGACGGGCCCCTCGCAGATTCCGTAGTCCATTTGCCCCGGGAGCCTGCCAGACCCCTGGCCCCAGGGGCGGGCCCTGCTGAGTCCCCGAGCGCCTCCTGGGTTCCTGCCACCACCCTTGGGCCGGGATGAGGTGCCACCTTGTGTGTAGAAGCCCTGCACACAGGCAAGAACCTCCCCAGGCCCACGGGCGCGCCCGACCCTGGAGCCCCCTGGCTGGCTGCAGCCACAGGGAACGGGGGTTCTGAGTTGGCAGCCCCCATTCCCGAAGCATCCACGGGCAGTTCCCCGAAGGGCTGACACCGGCTGCGCCTCAGCAGCCAGACAACCTCCCTCCCTCTGGTCGGGCACTGCAAGCCACACAGCCACTTGTGTCCCCTGTGTCCCTGGAGGCCGCAGCGCGTTTTGCGTTTTGGTGCGGACGGGCCCCTCTCGGCTTCCCTAGTCCATTTGCCCCCGGAGCCTGCCAGACCCCTGGCCCCAGGGGCGGGCCCTGCTGAGTCCCCGAGTGCCTCCTGGGTTCCTGCCACCATCCTTGGGCCGGGATGAGGTGCCACCTTGTGCGTAGAAGCCCTGCACACAGGCAAGAAGCCCTCCAGGCCCGCGGGCGCGCCCGACCCTCGAGCCCCCTGGCTGGCTGCAGCCACAGGGCACGGGGGTTCTGAGTTGGCAGCCCCCATTCCCGAAGCATCCACGGGCAGTTCCCCGAAGGGCTGACACCGGCTGCGCCTCAGCAGCCAGACAACCTCCCTCCCTCTGGTCGGGCACTGCAAGCCACACAGCCACTTGTGTCCCCTGTGTCCCTGGAGGCCGCAGCGCGTTTTGGGTTTTGGTGCGGACGGGCCCCTCTCGGCTTCCGTAGTCCATTTGCCCCCAGAGCCTGCCAGACCCCTGGCCCCAGGGGCGGGCCCTGCTGAGTCCCCGAGCGCCTCCTGGGTTCCTGCCACCACCCTTGGGCCGGGATGAGGTGCCACCTTGTGCCTAGCAGCCCTGCACACAGGCAAGAAGCCCCCAGGCCCGCGGGCGCGCCCGACCCTGGAGCCCCCTGGCTGGCTGCAGCCACAGGGAACGGGGGTTCTGAGTTGGCAGCCCCCATTCCCGAAGCATCCACGGGCAGTTCCCCGAAGGGCTGACACCGGCTGCGCCTCAGCAGCCAGACAACCTCCCTCCCTCTGGTCGGGCACTGCAAGCCACACAGCCACTTGTGTCCCCTGTGTCCCTGGAGGCCGCAGCGCGTTTTGGGTTTTGGCGCGGAGGAGCCCCTCTCGGCTTCCCTAGTCCATTTGCCCCCGGAGCCTGCCAGGCCCCTGGCCCCAGGGGCGGGCCCTGCTGAGTCCCCGAGCGCCTCCTGGGTTCCTGCCACCACCCTTGGGCCGGGATGAGGTGCCACCTTGTGCGTAGAAGCCCTGCACACAGGCAAGAAGCCCCCCAGGCCCGCGGGCGCGCCCGACCCTGGAGCCCCCTGGCTGGCTGCAGCCACAGGGAACGGGGGTTCTGAGTTGGCAGCCCCCATTCCCGAAGCATCCACGGACAGTTCCCCGAAGGGCTGACACCGGCTGCGCCTCAGCAGCCAGACAACCTCCCTCCCTCTGGTCGGGCACTGCAAGCCACACAGCCACTTGTGTCCCCTGTGTCCCTGGAGGCCGCAGCGCGTTTTGGGTTTTGGCGCGGACGGGCCCCTCTCGGCTTCCGTAGTCCATTTGCCCCCGGAGCCTGCCAGACCCCTGGCCCCAGGGGCGGGCCCTGCTGAGTCCCCGAGTGCCTCCTGGGTTCCTGCCACCACCCTTGGGCTGGGATGAGGTGCTACCTTGTGCGTAGAAGCCCTGCACACAGGCAAGAAGCCCCCCAGGCCCGCGGGCACGCCCGACCCTGGAGCCCCCTGGCTGGCTGCAGCCACAGGGAACGGGGGTTCTGAGTTGGCAGCCCCCATTCCCGAAGCATCCACGGGCAGTTCCCCGAAGGGCTGACACCGGCTGCGCCTCAGCAGCCAGACAACCTCCCTCCCTCTGGTCGGGCACTGTAAGCCACACAGCCACTTGTGTTCCCTGTGTCCCTGGAGGCCGCAGCGCGTTTTGGGTTTTGGCGCGGACGGGCCCCTCTCGGCTTCCGTAGTCCATTTGCCCCCGGAGCCTGCCAGACCCCTGGCCCCAGGGGCGGGCCCTGCTGAGTCCCCGAGCGCCTCCTGGGTTCCTGCCACCACCCTTGGGCCGGGATGAGGTGCCACCTTGTGCGTAGAACCCCTGCACACAGGCAAGAAGCCCCCCAGGCCCGCGGGCGCGCCCGACCCTGGAGCCCCCTGGCTGGCTGCAGCCACAGGGCACGGGGGTTCTGAGTTGGCAGCCCCCATTCCCGAAGCATCCACGGGCAGTTCCCCGAAGGGCTGACACCGGCTGCGCCTCAGCAGCCAGACAACCTCCCTCCTCTGGTCGGGCACTGCAAGCCACACAGCCACTTGTGTCCCCTGTGTCCCTGGAGGCCGCAGCGCGTTTTGGGTTTTGGCGCGGACGGGCCCCTCTCGGCTTCCGTAGTCCATTTGCCCCCGGAGCCTGCCAGACCCCTGGCCCCAGGGGCGGGCCCTGCTGAGTCCCCGAGCGCCTCCTGGGTTCCTGCCACCACCCTTGGGCCGGGATGAGGTGCCACCTTGTGCGTAGAAGCCCTGCACACAGCCAAGAAGCCCCCCAGGCCCGCGGGCGCGCCCGACCCTGGAGCCCCCTGGCTGGCTGCAGCCACAGGGAACGGGGGTTCTGAGTTGGCAGCCCCCATTCCCGAAGCATCCACGGGCAGTTCCCCGAAGGGCTGACACCGGCTGCGCCTCAGCAGCCAGACAACCTCCCTCCCTCTGGTCGGGCACTGCAAGCCACACAGCCACTTGTGTCCCCTGTGTCCCTGGAGGCCGCAGCGCGTTTTGGGTTTTGGCGCGGACGGGCCCCTCTCGGCTTCCGTAGTCCATTTGCCCCCGGAGCCTGCCAGACCCCTGGCCCCAGGGGCGGGCCCTGCTGAGTCCCCGAGCGGCTCCTGGGTTCCTGCCACCACCCTTGGGCCGGGATGAGGTGCCACCTTGTGCGTAGAAGCCCTGCACACAGGCAAGAAGCCCCCCAGGCCCGCGGGCGCGCCCGACCCTGGAGCCCCCTGGCTGGCTGCAGCCACAGGGCACAGGGGTTCTGAGTTGGCAGCCCCCATTCCCGAAGCATCCACGGGCAGTTCCCCGAAGGGCTGACACCGGCTGCGCCTCAGCAGCCAGACAACCTCCCTCCCTCTGGTCGGGCACTGCAAGCCACACAGCCACTTGTGTCCCCTGTGTCCCTGGAGGCCGCAGCGCGTTTTGGGTTTTGGTGCGGACGGGCCCCTCTCGGCTTCCGTAGTCCATTTGCCCCCAGAGCCTGCCAGACCCCTGGCCCCAGGGGCGGGCCCTGCTGAGTCCCCGAGCGCCTCCTGGGTTCCTGCCACCACCCTTGGGCCGGGATGAGGTGCCACCTTGTGCGTAGAAGCCCTGCACACAGGCAAGAAGCCCCCCAGGCCCGCGGGCGCGCCCGACCCTGGAGCCCCCTGGCTGGCTGCAGCCACAGGGAACGGGGGTTCTGAGTTGGCAGCCCCCATTCCCGAAGCATCCGCGGACAGTTCCCCGAAGGGCTGACACCGGCTGCGCCTCAGCAGCCAGACAACCTCCCTCCCTCTGGTCGGGCACTGCAAGCCACACAGCCACTTGTGTCCCCTGTGTCCCTGGAGGCCGCAGCGCGTTTTGGGTTTTGGCGCGGACGGGCCCCTCTCGGCTTCCGTAGTCCATTTGCCCCCGGAGCCTGCCAGACCCCTGGCCCCAGGGGCGGGCCCTGCTGAGTCCCCGAGTGCCTCCTGGGTTCCTGCCACCACCCTTGGGCCGGGATGAGGTGCCACCTTGTGCGTAGAAGCCCTGCACACAGGCAAGAAGCCCCCCAGGCCCGCGGGCGCGCCCGACCCTGGAGCCCCCTGGCTGGCTGCAGCCACAGGGCACGGGGGTTCTGAGTTGGCAGCCCCCATTCCCGAAGCATCCACGGGCAGTTCCCCGAAGGGCTGACACCGGCTGCGCCTCAGCAGCCAGACAACCTCCCTCCCTCTGGTCGGGCACTGCAAGCCACACAGCCACTTGTGTCCCCTGTGTCCCTGGAGGCCGCAGCGCGTTTTGGGTTTTGGCGCGGACGGGCCCCTCTCGGCTTCCGTAGTCCATTTGGCCCCGGAACCTGCCAGACCCCTGGCCCCAGGGGCGGGCCCTGCTGAGTCCCTGAGCGCCTCCTGAGTTCCTGCCACCACCCTTGGGCCGGGATGAGGTGCCACCTTGTGCGTAGAAGCCCTGCACACAGGCAAGAAGCCCCCCAGGCCCGCGGGCGCGCCCGACCCTGGAGCCCCCTGGCTGGCTGCAGCCACAGGGAACGGGGGTTCTGAGTTGGCAGCCCCCATTCCCGAAGCATCCACGGGCAGTTCCCCGAAGGGCTGACACCGGCTGCGCCTCAGCAGCCAGACAACCTCCCTCCTTCTGGTCGGGCACTGCAAGCCACACAGCCACTTGTGTCCCCTGTGTCCCTGGAGGCCGCAGCGCGTTTTGGGTTTTGGCGCGGACGGGCCCCTCTCGGCTTCCGTAGTCCATTTGCCCCCGGAGCCTGCCAGACCCCTGGCCCCAGGGGCGGGCCCTGCTGAGTCCCCGAGTGCCTCCTGGGTTCCTGCCACCACCCTTGGGCCGGGATGAGGTGCCACCTTGTGCGTAGAAGCCCTGCACACAGGCAAGAAGCCCCCCAGGCCCGCGGGCGCGCCCGACCCTCGAGCCCCCTGGCTGGCTGCAGCCACAGGGAACGGGGGTTCTGAGTTGGCAGCCCCCATTCCCGAAGCATCCACGGGCAGTTCCCCGAAGGGCTGACACCGGCTGCGCCTCAGCAGCCAGACAACCTCCCTCCCTCTGGTCGGGCACTGCAAGCCACACAGCCACTTGTGTCCCCTGTGTCCCTGGAGGCCGCAGCGCGTTTTGGGTTTTGGCGCGGACGGGCCCCTCTCGGCTTCCGTAGTCCATTTGGCCCCGGAGCCTGCCAGACCCCTGGCCCCAGGGGCGGGCCCTGCTGAGTCCCCGAGTGCCTCCTGGGTTCCTGCCACCACCCTTGGGCCGGGATGAGGTGCCACCTTGTGCGTAGAAGCCCTGCACACAGGCAAGAAGCCCCCCAGGCCCGCGGGCGCGCCCGACCCTGGAGCCCCCTGGCTGGCTGCAGCCACAGGGAACGGGGGTTCTGAGTTGGCAGCCCCCATTCCCGAAGCATCCACGGGCAGTTCCCCGAAGGGCTGACACCGGCTGCGCCTCAGCAGCCAGACAACCTCCCTCCCTCTGGTCGGGCACTGCAAGCCACACAGCCACTTGTGTCCCCTGTGTCCCTGGAGGCCGCAGCGCGTTTTGGGTTTTGGCGCGGACGGGCCCCTCTCGGCTTCCGTAGTCCATTTGCCCCCGGAGCCTGCCAGACCCCTGGCCCCAGGGGCGGGCCCTGCTGAGTCCCCGAGTGCCTCCTGGGTTCCTGCCACCACCCTTGGGCCGGGATGAGGTGCCACCTTGTGCGTAGAAGCCCTGCACACAGGCAAGAAGCCCCCCAGGCCCGCGGGCGCGCCCGACCCTGGAGCCCCCTGGCTGGCTGCAGCCACAGGGCACAGGGGTTCTGAGTTGGCAGCCCCCATTCCCGAAGCATCCACGGGCAGTTCCCCGAAGGGCTGACACCGGCTGCGCCTCAGCAGCCAGACAACCTCCCTCCCTCTGGTCGGGCACTGCAAGCCACACAGCCACTTGTGTCCCCTGTGTCCCTGGAGGCCGCAGCGCGTTTTGGGTTTTGGCGCGGACGGGCCCCTCTTGGCTTCCGTAGTCCATTTGGCCCCGGAACCTGCCAGACCCCTGGCCCCAGGGGCGGGCCCTGCTGATTCCCCGAGCGCCACCTGGGTTCCTGCCACCACCCTTGGGCCGGGATGAGGTGCCACCTTGTGCGTAGAAGCCCTGCACACAGGCAAGAAGCCCCCCAGGCCCGCGGGCGCGCCCGACCCTCGAGCCCCCTGGCTGGCTGCAGCCACAGGGCACGGGGGTTCTGAGTTGGCAGCCCCCATTCCCGAAGCATCCACGGACAGTTCCCTGAAGGGCTGACACCGGCTGCGCCTCAGCAGCCAGACAACCTCCCTCCCTCTGGTCGGGCACTGCAAGCCACACAGCCACTTGTGTCCCCTGTGTCCCTGGAGGCCGCAGCGCGTTTTGGGTTTTGGCGCGGACGGGCCCCTCTCGGCTTCCGTAGTCCATTTGGCCCCGGAGCCTGCCAGACCCCTGGCCCCAGGGGCGGGCCCTGCTGATTCCCCGAGCGCCTCCTGGGTTCCTGCCACCACCCTTGGGCCGGGATGAGGTGCCACCTTGTGCGTAGAAGCCCTGCACACAGGCAAGAAGCCCCCCAGGCCCGCGGGCGCGCCCGACCCTGGAGCCCCCTGGCTGGCTGCAGCCACAGGGCACGGGGGTTCTGAGTTGGCAGCCCCCATTCCCGAAGCATCCACGGACAGTTCCCTGAAGGGCTGACACCGGCTGCGCCTCAGCAGCCAGACAACCTCCCTCCCTCTGGTCGGGCACTGCAAGCCACACAGCCACTTGTGTCCCCTGTGTCCCTGGAGGCCGCAGCGCGTTTTGGGTTTTGGCGCGGACGGGCCCCTCTCGGCTTCCGTAGTCCATTTGGCCCCGGAACCTGCCAGACCCCTGGCCCCAGGGGCGGGCCCTGCTGAGTCCCTGAGCGCCTCCTGAGTTCCTGCCACCACCCTTGGGCCGGGATGAGGTGCCACCTTGTGCGTAGAAGCCCTGCACACAGGCAAGAAGCCCCCCAGGCCCGCGGGCGCGCCCGACCCTGGAGCCCCCTGGCTGGCTGCAGCCACAGGGAACGGGGGTTCTGAGTTGGCAGCCCCCATTCCCGAAGCATCCACGGGCAGTTCCCCGAAGGGCTGACACCGGCTGCGCCTCAGCAGCCAGACAACCTCCCTCCTTCTGGTCGGGCACTGCAAGCCACACAGCCACTTGTGTCCCCTGTGTCCCTGGAGGCCGCAGCGCGTTTTGGGTTTTGGCGCGGACGGGCCCCTCTCGGCTTCCGTAGTCCATTTGCCCCCGGAGCCTGCCAGACCCCTGGCCCCAGGGGCGGGCCCTGCTGAGTCCCCGAGTGCCTCCTGGGTTCCTGCCACCACCCTTGGGCCGGGATGAGGTGCCACCTTGTGCGTAGAAGCCCTGCACACAGGCAAGAAGCCCCCCAGGCCCGCGGGCGCGCCCGACCCTGGAGCCCCCTGGCTGGCTGCAGCCACAGGGCACGGGGGTTCTGAGTTGGCAGCCCCCATTCCCGAAGCATCCACGGGCAGTTCCCCGAAGGGCTGACACCGGCTGCGCCTCAGCAGCCAGACAACCTCCCTCCCTCTGGTCGGGCACTGCAAGCCACACAGCCACTTGTGTCCCCTGTGTCCCTGGAGCCCGCAGCGCGTTTTGGGTTTTGGCGCGGACGGGCCCCTCGCAGATTCCGTAGTCCATTTGCCCCGGGAGCCTGCCAGACCCCTGGCCCCAGGGGCGGGCCCTGCTGAGTCCCCGAGCGCCTCCTGGGTTCCTGCCACCACCCTTGGGCCGGGATGAGGTGCCACCTTGTGTGTAGAAGCCCTGCACACAGGCAAGAACCTCCCCAGGCCCACGGGCGCGCCCGACCCTGGAGCCCCCTGGCTGGCTGCAGCCACAGGGAACGGGGGTTCTGAGTTGGCAGCCCCCATTCCCGAAGCATCCACGGGCAGTTCCCCGAAGGGCTGACACCGGCTGCGCCTCAGCAGCCAGACAACCTCCCTCCCTCTGGTCGGGCACTGCAAGCCACACAGCCACTTGTGTCCCCTGTGTCCCTGGAGGCCGCAGCGCGTTTTGCGTTTTGGTGCGGACGGGCCCCTCTCGGCTTCCCTAGTCCATTTGCCCCCGGAGCCTGCCAGACCCCTGGCCCCAGGGGCGGGCCCTGCTGAGTCCCCGAGTGCCTCCTGGGTTCCTGCCACCATCCTTGGGCCGGGATGAGGTGCCACCTTGTGCGTAGAAGCCCTGCACACAGGCAAGAAGCCCTCCAGGCCCGCGGGCGCGCCCGACCCTCGAGCCCCCTGGCTGGCTGCAGCCACAGGGCACGGGGGTTCTGAGTTGGCAGCCCCCATTCCCGAAGCATCCACGGGCAGTTCCCCGAAGGGCTGACACCGGCTGCGCCTCAGCAGCCAGACAACCTCCCTCCCTCTGGTCGGGCACTGCAAGCCACACAGCCACTTGTGTTCCCTGTGTCCCTGGAGGCCGCAGCGCGTTTTGGGTTTTGGCGCGGACGGGCCCCTCTCGGCTTCCGTAGTCCATTTGCCCCCGGAGCCTGCCAGACCCCTGGCCCCAGGGGCGGGCCCTGCTGAGTCCCCGAGCGCCTCCTGGGTTCCTGCCACCACCCTTGGGCCGGGATGAGGTGCCACCTTGTGCGTAGAACCCCTGCACACAGGCAAGAAGCCCCCCAGGCCCGCGGGCGCGCCCGACCCTGGAGCCCCCTGGCTGGCTGCAGCCACAGGGCACGGGGGTTCTGAGTTGGCAGCCCCCATTCCCGAAGCATCCACGGGCAGTTCCCCGAAGGGCTGACACCGGCTGCGCCTCAGCAGCCAGACAACCTCCCTCCCTCTGGTCGGGCACTGCAAGCCACACAGCCACTTGTGTCCCCTGTGTCCCTGGAGGCCGCAGCGCGTTTTGGGTTTTGGCGCGGACGGGCCCCTCTCGGCTTCCGTAGTCCATTTGCCCCCGGAGCCTGCCAGACCCCTGGCCCCAGGGGCGGGCCCTGCTGAGTCCCCGAGCGCCTCCTGGGTTCCTGCCACCACCCTTGGGCCGGGATGAGGTGCCACCTTGTGCGTAGAAGCCCTGCACACAGCCAAGAAGCCCCCCAGGCCCGCGGGCGCGCCCGACCCTGGAGCCCCCTGGCTGGCTGCAGCCACAGGGAACGGGGGTTCTGAGTTGGCAGCCCCCATTCCCGAAGCATCCACGGGCAGTTCCCCGAAGGGCTGACACCGGCTGCGCCTCAGCAGCCAGACAACCTCCCTCCCTCTGGTCGGGCACTGCAAGCCACACAGCCACTTGTGTCCCCTGTGTCCCTGGAGGCCGCAGCGCGTTTTGGGTTTTGGCGCGGACGGGCCCCTCTCGGCTTCCGTAGTCCATTTGCCCCCGGAGCCTGCCAGACCCCTGGCCCCAGGGGCGGGCCCTGCTGAGTCCCCGAGCGCCTCCTGGGTTCCTGCCACCACCCTTGGGCCGGGATGAGGTGCCACCTTGTGCGTAGAAGCCCTGCACACAGGCAAGAAGCCCCCCAGGCCCGCGGGCGCGCCCGACCCTGGAGCCCCCTGGCTGGCTGCAGCCACAGGGCACAGGGGTTCTGAGTTGGCAGCCCCCATTCCCGAAGCATCCACGGGCAGTTCCCCGAAGGGCTGACACCGGCTGCGCCTCAGCAGCCAGACAACCTCCCTCCCTCTGGTCGGGCACTGCAAGCCACACAGCCACTTGTGTCCCCTGTGTCCCTGGAGCCCGCAGCGCGTTTTGGGTTTTGGTGCGGACGGGCCCCTCTCGGCTTCCGTAGTCCATTTGCCCCCAGAGCCTGCCAGACCCCTGGCCCCAGGGGCGGGCCCTGCTGAGTCCCCGAGCGCCTCCTGGGTTCCTGCCACCACCCTTGGGCCGGGATGAGGTGCCACCTTGTGCCTAGCAGCCCTGCACACAGGCAAGAAGCCCCCCAGGCCCGCGGGCGCGCCCGACCCTGGAGCCCCCTGGCTGGCTGCAGCCACAGGGAACGGGGGTTCTGAGTTGGCAGCCCCCATTCCCGAAGCATCCACGGGCAGTTCCCCGAAGGGCTGACACCGGCTGCGCCTCAGCAGCCAGACAACCTCCCTCCCTCTGGTCGGGCACTGCAAGCCACACAGCCACTTGTGTCCCCTGTGTCCCTGGAGGCCGCAGCGCGTTTTGGGTTTTGGCGCGGACGAGCCCCTCTCGGCTTCCCTAGTCCATTTGCCCCCGGAGCCTGCCAGGCCCCTGGCCCCAGGGGCGGGCCCTGCTGAGTCCCCGAGCGCCTCCTGGGTTCCTGCCACCACCCTTGGGCCGGGATGAGGTGCCACCTTGTGCGTAGAAGCCCTGCACACAGGCAAGAAGCCCCCCAGGCCCGCGGGCGCGCCCGACCCTGGAGCCCCCTGGCTGGCTGCAGCCACAGGGAACGGGGGTTCTGAGTTGGCAGCCCCCATTCCCGAAGCATCCGCGGACAGTTCCCCGAAGGGCTGACACCGGCTGCGCCTCAGCAGCCAGACAACCTCCCTCCCTCTGGTCGGGCACTGCAAGCCACACAGCCACTTGTGTCCCCTGTGTCCCTGGAGGCCGCAGCGCGTTTTGGGTTTTGGCGCGGACGGGCCCCTCTCGGCTTCCGTAGTCCATTTGCCCCCGGAGCCTGCCAGACCCCTGGCCCCAGGGGCGGGCCCTGCTGAGTCCCCGAGTGCCTCCTGGGTTCCTGCCACCACCCTTGGGCCGGGATGAGGTGCCACCTTGTGCGTAGAAGCCCTGCACACAGGCAAGAAGCCCCCCAGGCCCGCGGGCGCGCCCGACCCTGGAGCCCCCTGGCTGGCTGCAGCCACAGGGCACGGGGGTTCTGAGTTGGCAGCCCCCATTCCCGAAGCATCCACGGGCAGTTCCCCGAAGGGCTGACACCGGCTGCGCCTCAGCAGCCAGACAACCTCCCTCCCTCTGGTCGGGCACTGCAAGCCACACAGCCACTTGTGTCCCCTGTGTCCCTGGAGGCCGCAGCGCGTTTTGGGTTTTGGCGCGGACGGGCCCCTCTCGGCTTCCGTAGTCCATTTGGCCCCGGAACCTGCCAGACCCCTGGCCCCAGGGGCGGGCCCTGCTGATTCCCCGAGCGCCACCTGGGTTCCTGCCACCACCCTTGGGCCGGGATGAGGTGCCACCTTGTGCGTAGAAGCCCTGCACACAGGCAAGAAGCCCCCCAGGCCCGCGGGCGCGCCCGACCCTCGAGCCCCCTGGCTGGCTGCAGCCACAGGGCACGGGGGTTCTGAGTTGGCAGCCCCCATTCCCGAAGCATCCACGGACAGTTCCCTGAAGGGCTGACACCGGCTGCGCCTCAGCAGCCAGACAACCTCCCTCCCTCTGGTCGGGCACTGCAAGCCACACAGCCACTTGTGTCCCCTGTGTCCCGAGAGGCCGCAGCGCGTTTTGGGTTTTGGCGCGGACGGGCCCCTCTCGGCTTCCGTAGTCCATTTGCCCCCGGAGCCTGCCAGACCCCTGGCCCCAGGGGCGGGCCCTGCTGAGTCCCCGAGCGCCTCCTGGGTTCCTGCCACCACCCTTGGGCCGGGATGAGGTGCCACCTTGTGCGTAGAAGCCCTGCACACAGGCAAGAAGCCCCCCAGGCCCGCGGGCGCGCCCGACCCTGGAGCCCCCTGGCTGGCTGCAGCCACAGGGAACGGGGGTTCTGAGTTGGCAGCCCCCATTCCCGAAGCATCCACGGGCAGTTCCCCGAAGGGCTGACACCGGCTGCGCCTCAGCAGCCAGACAACCTCCCTCCCTCTGGTCGGGCACTGCAAGCCACACAGCCACTTGTGTCCCCTGTGTCCCTGGAGGCCGCAGCGCGTTTTGGGTTTTGGCGCGGACGGGCCCCTCTCGGCTTCCGTAGTCCATTTGCCCCCGGAGCCTGCCAGACCCCTGGCCCCAGGGGCGGGCCCTGCTGAGTCCCCGAGTGCCTCCTGGGTTCCTGCCACCACCCTTGGGCCGGGATGAGGTGCCACCTTGTGCGTAGAAGCCCTGCACACAGGCAAGAAGCCCCCCAGGCCCGCGGGCGCGCCCGACCCTGGAGCCCCCTGGCTGGCTGCAGCCACTGGGCACGGGGGTTCTGAGTTGGCAGCCCCCATTCCCGAAGCATCCACGGGCAGTTCCCCGAAGGGCTGACACCGGCTGCGCCTCAGCAGCCAGACAACCTCCCTCCCTCTGGTCGGGCACTGCAAGCCATACAGCCACTTGTGTCCCCTGTGTCCCTGGAGCCCGCAGCGCGTTTTGGGTTTTGGCGCGGACGGGCCCCTCGCAGATTCCGTAGTCCATTTGCCCCGGGAGCCTGCCAGACCCCTGGCCCCAGGGGCGGGCCCTGCTGAGTCCCCGAGCGCCTCCTGGGTTCCTGCCACCACCCTTGGGCCGGGAAGAGGTGCCACCTTGTGTGTAGAAGCCCTGCACACAGGCAAGAACCTCCCCAGGCCCACGGGCGCGCCCGACCCTGGAGCCCCCTGGCTGGCTGCAGCCACAGGGAACGGGGGTTCTGAGTTGGCAGCCCCCATTCCCGAAGCATCCACGGGCAGTTCCCCGAAGGGCTGACACCGGCTGCGCCTCAGCAGCCAGACAACCTCCCTCCCTCTGGTCGGGCACTGCAAGCCACACAGCCACTTGTGTCCCCTGTGTCCCTGGAGGCCGCAGCGCGTTTTGCGTTTTGGTGCGGACGGGCCCCTCTCGGCTTCCCTAGTCCATTTGCCCCCGGAGCCTGCCAGACCCCTGGCCCCAGGGGCGGGCCCTGCTGAGTCCCCGAGCGCCTCCTGGGTTCCTGCCACCACCCTTGGGCCGGGATGAGGTGCCACCTTGTGCCTAGAAGCCCTGCACACAGGCAAGAAGCCCCCCAGGCCCGCGGGCGCGCCCGACCCTGGAGCCCCCTGGCTGGCTGCAGCCACAGGGCACGGGGGTTCTGAGTTGGCAGCCCCCATTCCCGAAGCATCCACGGGCAGTTCCCCGAAGGGCTGACACCGGCTGCGCCTCAGCAGCCAGACAACCTCCCTCCCTCTGGTCGGGCACTGCAAGCCACACAGCCACTTGTGTCCCCTGTGTCCCTGGAGGCCGCAGCGCGTTTTGGGTTTTGGCGCGGACGGGCCCCTCTTGGCTTCCCTAGTCCATTTGCCCCCGGAGCCTGCCAGGCCCCTGGCCCCAGGGGCGGGCCCTGCTGAGTCCCCGAGCGCCTCCTGGGTTCCTGCCACCACCCTTGGGCCGGGATGAGGTGCCACCTTGTGCGTAGAAGCCCTGCACACAGGCAAGAAGCCCCCCAGGCCCGCGGGCGCGCCCGACCCTCGAGCCCCCTGGCTGGCTGCAGCCACAGGGAACGGGGGTTCTGAGTTGGCAGCCCCCATTCCCGAAGCATCCACGGGCAGTTCCCTGAAGGGCTGACACCGGCTGCGCCTCAGCAGCCAGACAACCTCCCTCCCTCTGGTCGGGCACTGCAAGCCACACAGCCACTTGTGTCCCCTGTGTCCCTGGAGGCCGCAGCGCGTTTTGGGTTTTGGCGCGGACGGGCCCCTCTCGGCTTCCGTAGTCCATTTGGCCCCGGAGCCTGCCAGACCCCTGGCCCCAGGGGCGGGCCCTGCTGAGTCCCCGAGTGCCTCCTGGGTTCCTGCCACCACCCTTGGGCCGGGATGAGGTGCCACCTTGTGCGTAGAAGCCCTGCACACAGGCAAGAAGCCCCCCAGGCCCGCGGGCGCGCCCGACCCTGGAGCCCCCTGGCTGGCTGCAGCCACAGGGAACGGGGGTTCTGAGTTGGCAGCCCCCATTCCCGAAGCATCCACGGGCAGTTCCCCGAAGGGCTGACACCGGCTGCGCCTCAGCAGCCAGACAACCTCCCTCCCTCTGGTCGGGCACTGCAAGCCACACAGCCACTTGTGTCCCCTGTGTCCCTGGAGGCCGCAGCGCGTTTTGGGTTTTGGCGCGGACGGGCCCCTCTTGGCTTCCGTAGTCCATTTGGCCCCGGAACCTGCCAGACCCCTGGCCCCAGGGGCGGGCCCTGCTGATTCCCCGAGCGCCACCTGGGTTCCTGCCACCACCCTTGGGCCGGGATGAGGTGCCACCTTGTGCGTAGAAGCCCTGCACACAGGCAAGAAGCCCCCCAGGCCCGCGGGCGCGCCCGACCCTCGAGCCCCCTGGCTGGCTGCAGCCACAGGGCACGGGGGTTCTGAGTTGGCAGCCCCCATTCCCGAAGCATCCACGGACAGTTCCCTGAAGGGCTGACACCGGCTGCGCCTCAGCAGCCAGACAACCTCCCTCCCTCTGGTCGGGCACTGCAAGCCACACAGCCACTTGTGTCCCCTGTGTCCCTGGAGGCCGCAGCGCGTTTTGGGTTTTGGCGCGGACGGGCCCCTCTCGGCTTCCGTAGTCCATTTGCCCCCGGAGCCTGCCAGACCCCTGGCCCCAGGGGCGGGCCCTGCTGATTCCCCGAGCGCCTCCTGGGTTCCTGCCACCACCCTTGGGCCGGGATGAGGTGCCACCTTGTGCGTAGAAGCCCTGCACACAGGCAAGAAGCCCCCCAGGCCCGCGGGCGCGCCCGACCCTCGAGCCCCCTGGCTGGCTGCAGCCACAGGGCACGGGGGTTCTGAGTTGGCAGCCCCCATTCCCGAAGCATCCACGGACAGTTCCCTGAAGGGCTGACACCGGCTGCGCCTCAGCAGCCAGACAACCTCCCTCCCTCTGGTCGGGCACTGCAAGCCACACAGCCACTTGTGTCCCCTGTGTCCCTGGAGGCCGCAGCGCGTTTTGGGTTTTGGCGCGGACGGGCCCCTCTCGGCTTCCGTAGTCCATTTGGCCCCGGAACCTGCCAGACCCCTGGCCCCAGGGGCGGGCCCTGCTGAGTCCCTGAGCGCCTCCTGAGTTCCTGCCACCACCCTTGGGCCGGGATGAGGTGCCACCTTGTGCGTAGAAGCCCTGCACACAGGCAAGAAGCCCCCAAGGCCCGCGGGCGCGCCCGACCCTGGAGCCCCCTGGCTGGCTGCAGCCACAGGGAACGGGGGTTCTGAGTTGGCAGCCCCCATTCCCGAAGCATCCACGGGCAGTTCCCCGAAGGGCTGACACCGGCTGCGCCTCAGCAGCCAGACAACCTCCCTCCTTCTGGTCGGGCACTGCAAGCCACACAGCCACTTGTGTCCCCTGTGTCCCTGGAGGCCGCAGCGCGTTTTGGGTTTTGGCGCGGACGGGCCCCTCTCGGCTTCCGTAGTCCATTTGCCCCCGGAGCCTGCCAGACCCCTGGCCCCAGGGGCGGGCCCTGCTGAGTCCCCGAGTGCCTCCTGGGTTCCTGCCACCACCCTTGGGCCGGGATGAGGTGCCACCTTGTGCGTAGAAGCCCTGCACACAGGCAAGAAGCCCCCCAGGCCCGCGGGCGCGCCCGACCCTGGAGCCCCCTGGCTGGCTGCAGCCACAGGGCACGGGGGTTCTGAGTTGGCAGCCCCCATTCCCGAAGCATCCACGGGCAGTTCCCCGAAGGGCTGACACCGGCTGCGCCTCAGCAGCCAGACAACCTCCCTCCCTCTGGTCGGGCACTGCAAGCCACACAGCCAATTGTGTCCCCTGTGTCCCTGGAGCCCGCAGCGCGTTTTGGGTTTTGGCGCGGACGGGCCCCTCGCAGATTCCGTAGTCTATTTGCCCCGGGAGCCTGCCAGACCCCTGGCCCCAGGGGCGGGCCCTGCTGAGTCCCCGAGCGCCTCCTGGGTTCCTGCCACCACCCTTGGGCCGGGATGAGGTGCCACCTTGTGTGTAGAAGCCCTGCACACAGGCAAGAACCTCCCCAGGCCCACGGGCGCGCCCGACCCTGGAGCCCCCTGGCTGGCTGCAGCCACAGGGAACGGGGGTTCTGAGTTGGCAGCCCCCATTCCCGAAGCATCCACGGGCAGTTCCCCGAAGGGCTGACACCGGCTGCGCCTCAGCAGCCAGACAACCTCCCTCCCTCTGGTCGGGCACTGCAAGCCACACAGCCACTTGTGTCCCCTGTGTCCCTGGAGGCCGCAGCGCGTTTTGCGTTTTGGTGCGGACGGGCCCCTCTCGGCTTCCCTAGTCCATTTGCCCCCGGAGCCTGCCAGACCCCTGGCCCCAGGGGCGGGCCCTGCTGAGTCCCCGAGTGCCTCCTGGGTTCCTGCCACCATCCTTGGTCCGGGATGAGGTGCCACCTTGTGCGTAGAAGCCCTGCACACAGGCAAGAAGCCCTCCAGGCCCGCGGGCGCGCCCGACCCTCGAGCCCCCTGGCTGGCTGCAGCCACAGGGCACGGGGGTTCTGAGTTGGCAGCCCCCATTCCCGAAGCATCCACGGGCAGTTCCCCGAAGGGCTGACACCGGCTGCGCCTCGGCAGCCAGACAACCTCCCTCCCTCTGGTCGGGCACTGCAAGCCACACAGCCACTTGTGTCCCCTGTGTCCCTGGAGGCCGCAGCGCGTTTTGGGTTTTGGTGCGGACGGGCCCCTCTCGGCTTCCGTAGTCCATTTGCCCCCAGAGCCTGCCAGACCCCTGGCCCCAGGGGCGGGCCCTGCTGAGTCCCCGAGCGCCTCCTGGGTTCCTGCCACCACCCTTGGGCCGGGATGAGGTGCCACCTTGTGCGTAGAAGCCCTGCACACAGGCAAGAAGCCCCCCAGGCCCGCGGGCGCGCCCGACCCTGGAGCCCCCTGGCTGGCTGCAGCCACAGGGCACGGGGGTTCTGAGTTGGCAGCCCCCATTCCCGAAGCATCCACGGGCAGTTCCCCGAAGGGCTGACACCGGCTGCGCCTCAGCAGCCAGACAACCTCCCTCCCTCTGGTCGGGCACTGCAAGCCACACAGCCACTTGTGTCCCCTGTGGCCCTGGAGGCCGCAGCGCGTTTTGGGTTTTGGCGCGGACGGGCCCCTCTCGGCTTCCCTAGTCCATTTGCCCCCGGAGCCTGCCAGGCCCCTGGCCCCAGGGGCGGGCCCTGCTGAGTCCCCGAGCGCCTCCTGGGTTCCTGCCACCACCCTTGGGCCGGGATGAGGTGCCACCTTGTGCGTAGAAGCCCTGCACACAGGCAAGAAGCCCCCCAGGCCCACGGGCGCGCCCGACCCTGGAGCCCCCTGGCTGGCTGCAGCCACAGGGCACGGGGGTTCTGAGTTGGCAGCCCCCATTCCCGAAGCATCCACGGGCAGTTCCCCGAAGGGCTGACACCGGCTGCGCCTCAGCAGCCAGACAACCTCCCTCCCTCTGGTCGGGCACTGCAAGCCACACAGCCACTTGTGTCCCCTGTGTCCCTGGAGGCCGCAGCGCGTTTTGCGTTTTGGTGCGGACGGGCCCCTCTCGGCTTCCCTAGTCCATTTGCCCCCGGAGCCTGCCAGACCCCTGGCCCCAGGGGCGGGCCCTGCTGAGTCCCCGAGTGCCTCCTGGGTTCCTGCCACCATCTTGGGCCGGGATGAGGTGCCACCTTGTGCGTAGAAGCCCTGCACACAGGCAAGAAGCCCCCCAGGCCCACGGGCGCGCCCGACCCTGGAGCCCCCTGGCTGGCTGCAGCCACAGGGCACGGGGGTTCTGAGTTGGCAGCCCCCATTCCCGAAGCATCCACGGGCAGTTCCCCGAAGGGCTGACACCGGCTGCGCCTCAGCAGCCAGACAACCTCCCTCCCTCTGGTCGGGCACTGCAAGCCACACAGCCACTTGTGTCCCCTGTGTCCCTGGAGGCCGCAGCGCGTTTTGGGTTTTGGTGCGGACGGGCCCCTCTCGGCTTCCGTAGTCCATTTGCCCCCGGAGCCTGCCAGACCCCTGGCCCCAGGGGCGGGCCCTGCTGAGTCCCCGAGCGCCTCCTGGGTTCCTGCCACCACCCTTGGGCCGGGATGAGGTGCCACCTTGTGCGTAGAAGCCCTGCACACAGGCAAGAAGCCCCCCAGGCCCGCGGGCGCGCCCGACCCTGGAGCCCCCTGGCTGGCTGCAGCCACAGGGAACGGGGGTTCTGAGTTGGCAGCCCCCATTCCCGAAGCATCCACGGGCAGTTCCCCGAAGGGCTGACACCGGCTGCGCCTCAGCAGCCAGACAACCTCCCTCCCTCTGGTCGGGCACTGCAAGCCACACAGCCACTTGTGTCCCCTGTGTCCCTGGAGGCCGCAGCGCGTTTTGGGTTTTGGTGCGGACGGGCCCCTCTCGGCTTCCGTAGTCCATTTGCCCCCAGAGCCTGCCAGACCCCTGGCCCCAGGGGCGGGCCCTGCTGAGTCCCCGAGCGCCTCCTGGGTTCCTGCCACCACCCTTGGGCCGGGATGAGGTGCCACCTTGTGCCTAGCAGCCCTGCACACAGGCAAGAAGCCCCCCAGGCCCGCGGGCGCGCCCGACCCTGGAGCCCCCTGGCTGGCTGCAGCCACAGGGAACGGGGGTTCTGAGTTGGCAGCCCCCATTCCCGAAGCATCCACGGGCAGTTCCCCGAAGGGCTGACACCGGCTGCGCCTCAGCAGCCAGACAACCTCCCTCCCTCTGGTCGGGCACTGCAAGCCACACAGCCACTTGTGTCCCCTGTGTCCCTGGAGGCCGCAGCGCGTTTTGGGTTTTGGCGCGGAGGAGCCCCTCTCGGCTTCCCTAGTCCATTTGCTCCCGGAGCCTGCCAGGCCCCTGGCCCCAGGGGCGGGCCCTGCTGAGTCCCCGAGCGCCTCCTGGGTTCCTGCCACCACCCTTGGGCCGGGATGAGGTGCCACCTTGTGCGTAGAAGCCCTGCACACAGCCAAGAAGCCCCCCAGGCCCGCGGGCGCGCCCGACCCTGGAGCCCCCTGGCTGGCTGCAGCCACAGGGAACGGGGGTTCTGAGTTGGCAGCCCCCATTCCCGAAGCATCCACGGACAGTTCCCCGAAGGGCTGACACCGGCTGCGCCTCAGCAGCCAGACAACCTCCCTCCCTCTGGTCGGGCACTGCAAGCCACACAGCCACTTGTGTCCCCTGTGTCCCTGGAGGCCGCAGCGCGTTTTGGGTTTTGGCGCGGACGGGCCCCTCTCGGCTTCCGTAGTCCATTTGCCCCCGGAGCCTGCCAGACCCCTGGCCCCAGGGGCGGGCCCTGCTGAGTCCCCGAGTGCCTCCTGGGTTCCTGCCACCACCCTTGGGCTGGGATGAGGTGCTACCTTGTGCGTAGAAGCCCTGCACACAGGCAAGAAGCCCCCCAGGCCCGCGGGCACGCCCGACCCTGGAGCCCCCTGGCTGGCTGCAGCCACAGGGAACGGGGGTTCTGAGTTGGCAGCCCCCATTCCCGAAGCATCCACGGGCAGTTCCCCGAAGGGCTGACACCGGCTGCGCCTCAGCAGCCAGACAACCTCCCTCCCTCTGGTCGGGCACTGTAAGCCACACAGCCACTTGTGTTCCCTGTGTCCCTGGAGGCCGCAGCGCGTTTTGGGTTTTGGCGCGGACGGGCCCCTCTCGGCTTCCGTAGTCCATTTGCCCCCGGAGCCTGCCAGACCCCTGGCCCCAGGGGCGGGCCCTGCTGAGTCCCCGAGCGCCTCCTGGGTTCCTGCCACCACCCTTGGGCCGGGATGAGGTGCCACCTTGTGCGTAGAACCCCTGCACACAGGCAAGAAGCCCCCCAGGCCCGCGGGCGCGCCCGACCCTGGAGCCCCCTGGCTGGCTGCAGCCACAGGGCACGGGGGTTCTGAGTTGGCAGCCCCCATTCCCGAAGCATCCACGGGCAGTTCCCCGAAGGGCTGACACCGGCTGCGCCTCAGCAGCCAGACAACCTCCCTCCCTCTGGTCGGGCACTGCAAGCCACACAGCCACTTGTGTCCCCTGTGTCCCTGGAGGCCGCAGCGCGTTTTGGGTTTTGGCGCGGACGGGCCCCTCTCGGCTTCCGTAGTCCATTTGCCCCCGGAGCCTGCCAGACCCCTGGCCCCAGGGGCGGGCCCTGCTGAGTCCCCGAGCGCCTCCTGGGTTCCTGCCACCACCCTTGGGCCGGGATGAGGTGCCACCTTGTGCGTAGAAGCCCTGCACACAGCCAAGAAGCCCCCCAGGCCCGCGGGCGCGCCCGACCCTGGAGCCCCCTGGCTGGCTGCAGCCACAGGGAACGGGGGTTCTGAGTTGGCAGCCCCCATTCCCGAAGCATCCACGGGCAGTTCCCCGAAGGGCTGACACCGGCTGCGCCTCAGCAGCCAGACAACCTCCCTCCCTCTGGTCGGGCACTGCAAGCCACACAGCCACTTGTGTCCCCTGTGTCCCTGGAGGCCGCAGCGCGTTTTGGGTTTTGGCGCGGACGGGCCCCTCTCGGCTTCCGTAGTCCATTTGCCCCCGGAGCCTGCCAGACCCCTGGCCCCAGGGGCGGGCCCTGCTGAGTCCCCGAGCGCCTCCTGGGTTCCTGCCACCACCCTTGGGCCGGGATGAGGTGCCACCTTGTGCGTAGAAGCCCTGCACACAGGCAAGAAGCCCCCCAGGCCCGCGGGCGCGCCCGACCCTGGAGCCCCCTGGCTGGCTGCAGCCACAGGGCACAGGGGTTCTGAGTTGGCAGCCCCCATTCCCGAAGCATCCACGGGCAGTTCCCCGAAGGGCTGACACCGGCTG
Organism: Lepus europaeus; assembly: GCF_033115175.1. Taxonomy (NCBI): domain Eukaryota; kingdom Metazoa; phylum Chordata; class Mammalia; order Lagomorpha; family Leporidae; genus Lepus; species Lepus europaeus. The sequence continues at coordinate 27,270 of NW_026909152.1, forward strand.
CGCCTCAGCAGCCAGACAACCTCACTCCCTCTGGTCGGGCACTGCAAGCCACACAGCCACTTGTGTCCCCTGTGTCCCTGGAGGCCGCAGCGCGTTTTGGGTTTTGGTGCGGACGGGCCCCTCTCGGCTTCCGTAGTCCATTTGCCCCCAGAGCCTGCCAGACCCCTGGCCCCAGGGGCGGGCCCTGCTGAGTCCCCGAGCGCCTCCTGGGTTCCTGCCACCACCCTTGGGCCGGGATGAGGTGCCACCTTGTGCCTAGCAGCCCTGCACACAGGCAAGAAGCCCCCCAGGCCCGCGGGCGCGCCCGACCCTGGAGCCCCCTGGCTGGCTGCAGCCACAGGGAACGGGGGTTCTGAGTTGGCAGCCCCCATTCCCGAAGCATCCACGGGCAGTTCCCCGAAGGGCTGACACCGGCTGCGCCTCAGCAGCCAGACAACCTCCCTCCCTCTGGTCGGGCACTGCAAGCCACACAGCCACTTGTGTCCCCTGTGTCCCTGGAGGCCGCAGCGCGTTTTGGGTTTTGGCGCGGACGAGCCCCTCTCGGCTTCCCTAGTCCATTTGCCCCCGGAGCCTGCCAGGCCCCTGGCCCCAGGGGCGGGCCCTGCTGAGTCCCCGAGCGCCTCCTGGGTTCCTGCCACCACCCTTGGGCCGGGATGAGGTGCCACCTTGTGCGTAGAAGCCCTGCACACAGCCAAGAAGCCCCCCAGGCCCGCGGGCGCGCCCGACCCTGGAGCCCCCTGGCTGGCTGCAGCCACAGGGAACGGGGGTTCTGAGTTGGCAGCCCCCATTCCCGAAGCATCCGCGGACAGTTCCCCGAAGGGCTGACACCGGCTGCGCCTCAGCAGCCAGACAACCTCCCTCCCTCTGGTCGGGCACTGCAAGCCACACAGCCACTTGTGTCCCCTGTGTCCCTGGAGGCCGCAGCGCGTTTTGGGTTTTGGCGCGGACGGGCCCCTCTCGGCTTCCGTAGTCCATTTGCCCCCGGAGCCTGCCAGACCCCTGGCCCCAGGGGCGGGCCCTGCTGAGTCCCCGAGTGCCTCCTGGGTTCCTGCCACCACCCTTGGGCCGGGATGAGGTGCCACCTTGTGCGTAGAAGCCCTGCACACAGGCAAGAAGCCCCCCAGGCCCGCGGGCGCGCCCGACCCTGGAGCCCCCTGGCTGGCTGCAGCCACAGGGCACGGGGGTTCTGAGTTGGCAGCCCCCATTCCCGAAGCATCCACGGGCAGTTCCCCGAAGGGCTGACACCGGCTGCGCCTCAGCAGCCAGACAACCTCCCTCCCTCTGGTCGGGCACTGCAAGCCACACAGCCACTTGTGTCCCCTGTGTCCCTGGAGGCCGCAGCGCGTTTTGGGTTTTGGCGCGGACGGGCCCCTCTCGGCTTCCGTAGTCCATTTGGCCCCGGAACCTGCCAGACCCCTGGCCCCAGGGGCGGGCCCTGCTGATTCCCCGAGCGCCACCTGGGTTCCTGCCACCACCCTTGGGCCGGGATGAGGTGCCACCTTGTGCGTAGAAGCCCTGCACACAGGCAAGAAGCCCCCCAGGCCCGCGGGCGCGCCCGACCCTCGAGCCCCCTGGCTGGCTGCAGCCACAGGGCACGGGGGTTCTGAGTTGGCAGCCCCCATTCCCGAAGCATCCACGGACAGTTCCCTGAAGGGCTGACACCGGCTGCGCCTCAGCAGCCAGACAACCTCCCTCCCTCTGGTCGGGCACTGCAAGCCACACAGCCACTTGTGTCCCCTGTGTCCCGAGAGGCCGCAGCGCGTTTTGGGTTTTGGCGCGGACGGGCCCCTCTCGGCTTCCGTAGTCCATTTGCCCCCGGAGCCTGCCAGACCCCTGGCCCCAGGGGCGGGCCCTGCTGAGTCCCCGAGCGCCTCCTGGGTTCCTGCCACCACCCTTGGGCCGGGATGAGGTGCCACCTTGTGCGTAGAAGCCCTGCACACAGGCAAGAAGCCCCCCAGGCCCGCGGGCGCGCCCGACCCTGGAGCCCCCTGGCTGGCTGCAGCCACAGGGAACGGGGGTTCTGAGTTGGCAGCCCCCATTCCCGAAGCATCCACGGGCAGTTCCCCGAAGGGCTGACACCGGCTGCGCCTCAGCAGCCAGACAACCTCCCTCCCTCTGGTCGGGCACTGCAAGCCACACAGCCACTTGTGTCCCCTGTGTCCCTGGAGGCCGCAGCGCGTTTTGGGTTTTGGCGCGGACGGGCCCCTCTCGGCTTCCGTAGTCCATTTGCCCCCGGAGCCTGCCAGACCCCTGGCCCCAGGGGCGGGCCCTGCTGAGTCCCCGAGTGCCTCCTGGGTTCCTGCCACCACCCTTGGGCCGGGATGAGGTGCCACCTTGTGCGTAGAAGCCCTGCACACAGGCAAGAAGCCCCCCAGGCCCGCGGGCGCGCCCGACCCTGGAGCCCCCTGGCTGGCTGCAGCCACAGGGCACGGGGGTTCTGAGTTGGCAGCCCCCATTCCCGAAGCATCCACGGGCAGTTCCCCGAAGGGCTGACACCGGCTGCGCCTCAGCAGCCAGACAACCTCCCTCCCTCTGGTCGGGCACTGCAAGCCATACAGCCACTTGTGTCCCCTGTGTCCCTGGAGCCCGCAGCGCGTTTTGGGTTTTGGCGCGGACGGGCCCCTCGCAGATTCCGTAGTCCATTTGCCCCGGGAGCCTGCCAGACCCCTGGCCCCAGGGGCGGGCCCTGCTGAGTCCCCGAGCGCCTCCTGGGTTCCTGCCACCACCCTTGGGCCGGGAAGAGGTGCCACCTTGTGTGTAGAAGCCCTGCACACAGGCAAGAACCTCCCCAGGCCCACGGGCGCGCCCGACCCTGGAGCCCCCTGGCTGGCTGCAGCCACAGGGAACGGGGGTTCTGAGTTGGCAGCCCCCATTCCCGAAGCATCCACGGGCAGTTCCCCGAAGGGCTGACACCGGCTGCGCCTCAGCAGCCAGACAACCTCCCTCCCTCTGGTCGGGCACTGCAAGCCACACAGCCACTTGTGTCCCCTGTGTCCCTGGAGGCCGCAGCGCGTTTTGCGTTTTGGTGCGGACGGGCCCCTCTCGGCTTCCGTAGTCCATTTGGCCCCGGAGCCTGCCAGACCCCTGGCCCCAGGGGCGGGCCCTGCTGAGTCCCCGAGCGCCTCCTGGGTTCCTGCCACCACCCTTGGGCCGGGATGAGGTGCCACCTTGTGCCTAGAAGCCCTGCACACAGGCAAGAAGCCCCCCAGGCCCGCGGGCGCGCCCGACCCTGGAGCCCCCTGGCTGGCTGCAGCCACAGGGAACGGGGGTTCTGAGTTGGCAGCCCCCATTCCCGAAGCATCCACGGGCAGTTCCCCGAAGGGCTGACACCGGCTGCGCCTCAGCAGCCAGACAACCTCCCTCCCTCTGGTCGGGCACTGCAAGCCACACAGCCACTTGTGTCCCCTGTGTCCCTGGAGGCCGCAGCGCGTTTTGGGTTTTGGCGCGGACGGGCCCCTCTTGGCTTCCCTAGTCCATTTGCCCCCGGAGCCTGCCAGGCCCCTGGCCCCAGGGGCGGGCCCTGCTGAGTCCCGGAGCGCCTCCTGGGTTCCTGCCACCACCCTTGGGCCGGGATGAGGTGCCACCTTGTGCGTAGAAGCCCTGCACACAGGCAAGAAGCCCCCCAGGCCCGCGGGCGCGCCCGACCCTCGAGCCCCCTGGCTGGCTGCAGCCACAGGGAACGGGGGTTCTGAGTTGGCAGCCCCCATTCCCGAAGCATCCACGGGCAGTTCCCTGAAGGGCTGACACCGGCTGCGCCTCAGCAGCCAGACAACCTCCCTCCCTCTGGTCGGGCACTGCAAGCCACACAGCCACTTGTGTCCCCTGTGTCCCTGGAGGCCGCAGCGCGTTTTGGGTTTTGGCGCGGACGGGCCCCTCTCGGCTTCCGTAGTCCATTTGGCCCCGGAGCCTGCCAGACCCCTGGCCCCAGGGGCGGGCCCTGCTGAGTCCCCGAGTGCCTCCTGGGTTCCTGCCACCACCCTTGGGCCGGGATGAGGTGCCACCTTGTGCGTAGAAGCCCTGCACACAGGCAAGAAGCCCCCCAGGCCCGCGGGCGCGCCCGACCCTGGAGCCCCCTGGCTGGCTGCAGCCACAGGGCACGGGGGTTCTGAGTTGGCAGCCCCCATTCCCGAAGCATCCACGGGCAGTTCCCCGAAGGGCTGACACCGGCTGCGCCTCAGCAGCCAGACAACCTCCCTCCCTCTGGTCGGGCACTGCAAGCCACACAGCCACTTGTGTCCCCTGTGTCCCTGGAGGCCGCAGCGCGTTTTGGGTTTTGGCGCGGACGGGCCCCTCTCGGCTTCCGTAGTCCATTTGCCCCCGGAGCCTGCCAGACCCCTGGCCCCAGGGGCGGGCCCTGCTGAGTCCCCGAGTGCCTCCTGGGTTCCTGCCACCACCCTTGGGCCGGGATGAGGTGCCACCTTGTGCGTAGAAGCCCTGCACACAGGCAAGAAGCCCCCCAGGCCCGCGGGCGCGCCCGACCCTGGAGCCCCCTGGCTGGCTGCAGCCACAGGGCACAGGGGTTCTGAGTTGGCAGCCCCCATTCCCGAAGCATCCACGGGCAGTTCCCCGAAGGGCTGACACCGGCTGCGCCTCAGCAGCCAGACAACCTCCCTCCCTCTGGTCGGGCACTGCAAGCCACACAGCCACTTGTGTCCCCTGTGTCCCTGGAGGCCGCAGCGCGTTTTGGGTTTTGGCGCGGACGGGCCCCTCTTGGCTTCCGTAGTCCATTTGGCCCCGGAACCTGCCAGACCCCTGGCCCCAGGGGCGGGCCCTGCTGATTCCCCGAGCGCCACCTGGGTTCCTGCCACCACCCTTGGGCCGGGATGAGGTGCCACCTTGTGCGTAGAAGCCCTGCACACAGGCAAGAAGCCCCCCAGGCCCGCGGGCGCGCCCGACCCTCGAGCCCCCTGGCTGGCTGCAGCCACAGGGCACGGGGGTTCTGAGTTGGCAGCCCCCATTCCCGAAGCATCCACGGACAGTTCCCTGAAGGGCTGACACCGGCTGCGCCTCAGCAGCCAGACAACCTCCCTCCCTCTGGTCGGGCACTGCAAGCCACACAGCCACTTGTGTCCCCTGTGTCCCTGGAGGCCGCAGCGCGTTTTGGGTTTTGGCGCGGACGGGCCCCTCTCGGCTTCCGTAGTCCATTTGGCCCCGGAGCCTGCCAGACCCCTGGCCCCAGGGGCGGGCCCTGCTGATTCCCCGAGCGCCTCCTGGGTTCCTGCCACCACCCTTGGGCCGGGATGAGGTGCCACCTTGTGCGTAGAAGCCCTGCACACAGGCAAGAAGCCCCCCAGGCCCGCGGGCGCGCCCGACCCTCGAGCCCCCTGGCTGGCTGCAGCCACAGGGCACGGGGGTTCTGAGTTGGCAGCCCCCATTCCCGAAGCATCCACGGACAGTTCCCTGAAGGGCTGACACCGGCTGCGCCTCAGCAGCCAGACAACCTCCCTCCCTCTGGTCGGGCACTGCAAGCCACACAGCCACTTGTGTCCCCTGTGTCCCTGGAGGCCGCAGCGCGTTTTGGGTTTTGGCGCGGACGGGCCCCTCTCGGCTTCCGTAGTCCATTTGGCCCCGGAACCTGCCAGACCCCTGGCCCCAGGGGCGGGCCCTGCTGAGTCCCTGAGCGCCTCCTGAGTTCCTGCCACCACCCTTGGGCCGGGATGAGGTGCCACCTTGTGCGTAGAAGCCCTGCACACAGGCAAGAAGCCCCCCAGGCCCGCGGGCGCGCCCGACCCTGGAGCCCCCTGGCTGGCTGCAGCCACAGGGAACGGGGGTTCTGAGTTGGCAGCCCCCATTCCCGAAGCATCCACGGGCAGTTCCCCGAAGGGCTGACACCGGCTGCGCCTCAGCAGCCAGACAACCTCCCTCCTTCTGGTCGGGCACTGCAAGCCACACAGCCACTTGTGTCCCCTGTGTCCCTGGAGGCCGCAGCGCGTTTTGGGTTTTGGCGCGGACGGGCCCCTCTCGGCTTCCGTAGTCCATTTGCCCCCGGAGCCTGCCAGACCCCTGGCCCCAGGGGCGGGCCCTGCTGAGTCCCCGAGTGCCTCCTGGGTTCCTGCCACCACCCTTGGGCCGGGATGAGGTGCCACCTTGTGCGTAGAAGCCCTGCACACAGGCAAGAAGCCCCCCAGGCCCGCGGGCGCGCCCGACCCTGGAGCCCCCTGGCTGGCTGCAGCCACAGGGCACGGGGGTTCTGAGTTGGCAGCCCCCATTCCCGAAGCATCCACGGGCAGTTCCCCGAAGGGCTGACACCGGCTGCGCCTCAGCAGCCAGACAACCTCCCTCCCTCTGGTCGGGCACTGCAAGCCACACAGCCACTTGTGTCCCCTGTGTCCCTGGAGCCCGCAGCGCGTTTTGGGTTTTGGCGCGGACGGGCCCCTCGCAGATTCCGTAGTCCATTTGCCCCGGGAGCCTGCCAGACCCCTGGCCCCAGGGGCGGGCCCTGCTGAGTCCCCGAGCGCCTCCTGGGTTCCTGCCACCACCCTTGGGCCGGGATGAGGTGCCACCTTGTGTGTAGAAGCCCTGCACACAGGCAAGAACCTCCCCAGGCCCACGGGCGCGCCCGACCCTGGAGCCCCCTGGCTGGCTGCAGCCACAGGGAACGGGGGTTCTGAGTTGGCAGCCCCCATTCCCGAAGCATCCACGGGCAGTTCCCCGAAGGGCTGACACCGGCTGCGCCTCAGCAGCCAGACAACCTCCCTCCCTCTGGTCGGGCACTGCAAGCCACACAGCCACTTGTGTCCCCTGTGTCCCTGGAGGCCGCAGCGCGTTTTGGGTTTTGGCGCGGACGGGCCCCTCTCGGCTTCCCTAGTCCATTTGCCCCCGGAGCCTGCCAGGCCCCTGGCCCCAGGGGCGGGCCCTGCTGAGTCCCCGAGCGCCTCCTGGGTTCCTGCCACCACCCTTGGGCCGGGATGAGGTGCCACCTTGTGCGTAGAAGCCCTGCACACAGGCAAGAAGCCCCCCAGGCCCACGGGCGCGCCCGACCCTGGAGCCCCCTGGCTGGCTGCAGCCACAGGGCACGGGGGTTCTGAGTTGGCAGCCCCCATTCCCGAAGCATCCACGGGCAGTTCCCCGAAGGGCTGACACCGGCTGCGCCTCAGCAGCCAGACAACCTCCCTCCCTCTGGTCGGGCACTGCAAGCCACACAGCCACTTGTGTCCCCTGTGTCCCTGGAGGCCGCAGCGCGTTTTGCGTTTTGGTGCGGACGGGCCCCTCTCGGCTTCCCTAGTCCATTTGCCCCCGGAGCCTGCCAGACCCCTGGCCCCAGGGGCGGGCCCTGCTGAGTCCCCGAGTGCCTCCTGGGTTCCTGCCACCATCTTGGGCCGGGATGAGGTGCCACCTTGTGCGTAGAAGCCCTGCACACAGGCAAGAAGCCCCCCAGGCCCACGGGCGCGCCCGACCCTGGAGCCCCCTGGCTGGCTGCAGCCACAGGGCACGGGGGTTCTGAGTTGGCAGCCCCCATTCCCGAAGCATCCACGGGCAGTTCCCCGAAGGGCTGACACCGGCTGCGCCTCAGCAGCCAGACAACCTCCCTCCCTCTGGTCGGGCACTGCAAGCCACACAGCCACTTGTGTCCCCTGTGTCCCTGGAGGCCGCAGCGCGTTTTGGGTTTTGGTGCGGACGGGCCCCTCTCGGCTTCCGTAGTCCATTTGCCCCCGGAGCCTGCCAGACCCCTGGCCCCAGGGGCGGGCCCTGCTGAGTCCCCGAGCGCCTCCTGGGTTCCTGCCACCACCCTTGGGCCGGGATGAGGTGCCACCTTGTGCGTAGAAGCCCTGCACACAGGCAAGAAGCCCCCCAGGCCCGCGGGCGCGCCCGACCCTGGAGCCCCCTGGCTGGCTGCAGCCACAGGGAACGGGGGTTCTGAGTTGGCAGCCCCCATTCCCGAAGCATCCACGGGCAGTTCCCCGAAGGGCTGACACCGGCTGCGCCTCAGCAGCCAGACAACCTCCCTCCCTCTGGTCGGGCACTGCAAGCCACACAGCCACTTGTGTCCCCTGTGGCCCTGGAGGCCGCAGCGCGTTTTGGGTTTTGGCGCGGACGGGCCCCTCTCGGCTTCCCTAGTCCATTTGCCCCCGGAGCCTGCCAGGCCCCTGGCCCCAGGGGCGGGCCCTGCTGAGTCCCCGAGTGCCTCCTGGGTTCCTGCCACCACCCTTGGGCCGGGATGAGGTGCCACCTTGTGCGTAGAAGCCCTGCACACAGGCAAGAAGCCCCCCAGGCCCGCGGGCACGCCCGACCCTGGAGCCCCCTGGCTGGCTGCAGCCACAGGGAACGGGGTTTCTGAGTTGGCAGCCCCCATTCCCGAAGCATCCACGGGCAGTTCCCCGAAGGGCTGACACTGGCTGCGCCTCAGCAGCCAGACAACCTCCCTCCCTCTGGTCGGGCACTGTAAGCCACACAGCCACTTGTGTTCCCTGTGTCCCTGGAGGCCGCAGCGCGTTTTGGGTTTTGGCGCGGACGGGCCCCTCTCGGCTTCCGTAGTCCATTTGCCCCCGGAGGCTGCCAGACCCCTGGCCCCAGGGGCGGGCCCTGCTGAGTCCCCGAGCGCCTCCTGGGTTCCTGCCACCACCCTTGGGCCGGGATGAGGTGCCACCTTGTGCGTAGAAGCCCTGCACACAGGCAAGAAGCCCCCCAGGCCCGCGGCGCACCCGACCCTGGAGCCCCCTGGCCGGCTGCAGCCACAGGGAACGGGGGTTCTGAGTTGGCAGGCCCCATTCCCGAAGCATCCACGGGCACTTCCCGAAGGGCTGACACCTGCTGCGCCTCAGCAGCCAGCCAACCTCCCTCCCTCTGGCCGGGCACTGCAAGCCACACAGCCACTTGTGTCCCCTGTGTCCCTCCCTGGAGGCCGCAGCGCGTTTTGGGTTTTGGCGCGGACGGGCCCCTCTCGGCTTCCGTAGTCCATTTGCCCCGGGAGCCGGCCAGACCCCTGGCTCTAGGAGGCTGCCCAGGGGCGCTGCCAACAGCCCCCAGGTGCTGGCTAGCCGCAGCAGCCGGCCACGGGGGAGCACACACACCTGCGGGTGTCCCCAGGCCACACACACGGACTGCCCCGCGCTTCCCGGCATAGCAAATAGGTCCCCCGGGAAGACCCGCCGGCCCTAGGGGCTTGTCGGGCGGGGCCGACGCACGGTGGGTGAGTGGGGAGGGCTGCTGCTGGCACACACCCACTCCTGAAGCCCACTGGGGCGGTCCAAGGGCGAGGAGCTCGGAGCTCGGTCAGGGCTGTCCCAGCAGAACTTTTTGAGGGTGGACGGACACGCCCGCGGGCAATCAGGTGTTGCGGGCAGGCCCCGGGGGCAGGCCCTGCTGAGTCCCCGAGCGCCACCTGGGTTCCTGCCACCAGCCTTGGGCCGGGATGAGGTGCCACCTTGTGCGTAGAAGCCCTGCACACAGGCAAGAAGCCCCCCAGGCCCGCGGCGCACCCGACCCTGGAGCCCCCTGGCCGGCTGCAGCCACAGGGAACGGGGGTTCTGAGTTGGCCGGCCCCATTCCCGAAGCATCCACGGGCACTTCCCGAAGGGCTGACACCTGCTGCGCCTCAGCAGCCAGCCAACCTCCCTCCCTCTGGCCGGGCACTGCAAGCCACACAGCCACTTGTGTCCCCTGTGTCCCTCCCTGGAGGCCGCAGCGCGTTTTGAGTTTTGGCGCGGACGGGCCCCTCTCGGCTTCCGTAGTCCATTTGCCCCCGGAGCCTGCCAGACCCCTGGCTCTAGGAGGCTGCCCAGGGGCGCTGCCAACAGCCCCCAGGTGCTGGCTAGCCGCAGCAGCCGGCCACGGGGGAGCACACACACCTGCGGGTGTCCCCAGGCCGCACACACCGACTGCCCCGCGCTTCCCGGCATTGCAAATAGGTCCCCCGGGAAGCCCCGCCGGCCCTAGGGGCTTGTCGGGCGGGGCCGACGCACGGTGGGTGAGTGGGGAGGGCTGCTGCTGGCACACACCCACTCCTGAAGCCCACTGGGGCGGTCCAAGGGCGAGGAGCTCGGAGCTCGGTCAGGGCTGTCCCAGCAGAACTTTTTGAGGGTGGACGGACACGCCCGCGGGCAATCAGGTGTTGCGGGCAGGCCCCGGGGGCAGGCCCTGCTGAGTCCCCGAGCGCCACCTGGGTTCCTGCCACCACCCTTGGGCCGGGATGAGGTGCCACCTTGTGCGTAGAAGCCCTGCACACAGGCAAGAAGCCCCCCAGGCCCGCGGCGCACCCGACCCTGGAGCCCCCTGGCCGGCTGCAGCCACAGGGAACGGGGGTTCTGAGTTGGCAGGCCCCATTCCCGAAGCATCCACGGGCACTTCCCGAAGGGCTGACACCTGCTGCGCCTCAGCAGCCAGCCAACCTCCCTCCCTCTGGCCGGGCACTGCAAGCCACACAGCCACTTGTGTCCCCTGTGTCCCTCCCTGGAGGCCGCAGCGCGTTTTGGGTTTTGGCGCGGACGGGCCCCTCTCGGCTTCCCTAGTCCATTTGCCCCCAGAGCCTGCCAGACCCCTGGCTCTAGGAGGCTGCCCAGGGGCGCTGCCAACAGCCCCCAGGTGCTGGCTAGCCGCCTCGGCCGGCCACGGGGGAGCACACACACCTGCGGGTGTCCCCGGGCCGCACACACGGACTGCCCCGCGCTTCCCGGCGTTGCAAATAGGTCCCCCGGGAAGCCCCACCGGCCCTAGGGGCTTGTCGGGCGGGGCTGACGCACGGTGGGTGAGTGGGGAGGGCTGCTGCTGGCACACACCCACTCCTGAAGCCCACTGGGGCGGTCCAAGGGCGAGGAGCTCAGAGCTCGGTCAGGGCTGTCCCAGCAGAACTTTTTGAGGGTGGACGGACACGCCCGCGGGCAATCAGGTGTTGCGGGCAGGCCCTGCTGAGTCCCCGAGCGCCACCTGGGTTCCTGCCACCACCCTTGGGCCGGGATGAGGTGCCACCTTGTGCGTAGAAGCCCTGCACACAGGCAAGAAGCCCCCAGGCCCGCAGCGCACCCGACCCTGGAGCCCCCTGGCCGGCTGCAGCCACAGGGAACGGGGGTTCTGAGTTGGCAGGCCCCATTCCCGAAGCATCCACGGGCACTTCCCGAAGGGCTGACACCTGCTGCGCCTCAGCAGCCAGCCAACCTCCCTCCCTCTGGCCGGGCACTGCAAGCCACACAGCCACTTGTGTCCCCTGTGTCCCTCCCTGGAGGCCGCAGCGCGTTTTGGGTTTTGGCGCGGACGGGCCCCTCTCGGCTTCCGTAGTCCATTTGCCCCCGGAGCCTGCCAGACCCCTGGCTCTAGGAGGCTGCCCAGGGGCGCTGCCAACAGCCCCCAGGTGCTGGCTAGCCGCCTCGGCCGGCCATGGGGGGAGCACACACACCTGCGGGTGTCCCCAGGCCGCACACACGGACTTCCCCGCGCTTCCCGGCGTTGCAAATAGGTCCCCCGGGAAGCCCCGCCGGCCCTAGGGGCTTGTCGGGCGGGGCCGACGCACGGTGGGTGAGTGGGGAGGGCTGCTGCTGGCACACACCCACTCCTGAAGCCCACTGGGGCGGTCCAAGGGCGAGGAGCTCGGAGCTCGGTCAGGGCTGTCCCAGCAGAACTTTTTGAGGGTGGACGGACACGCCCGCGGGCAATCAGGTGTTGCGGGCAGGCCCCGGGGGCAGGCCCTGCTGAGTCCCCGAGCGCCACCTGGGTTCCTGCCACCACCCTTGGGCCGGGATGAGGTGCCACCTTGTGCGTAGAAGCCCTGCACACAGGCAAGAAGCCCCCCAGGCCCGCGGCGCACCCGACCCTGGAGCCCCCTGGCCGGCTGCAGCCACAGGGAACGGGGGTTCTGAGTTGGCAGGCCCCATTCCCGAAGCATCCACGGGCACTTCCCGAAGGGCTGACACCTGCTGCGCCTCAGCAGCCAGCCAACCTCCCTCCCTCTGGCCGGGCACTGCAAGCCACACAGCCACTTGTGTCCCCTGTGTCCCTCCCTGGAGGCCGCAGCGCGTTTTGGGTTTTGGCGCGGACGGGCCCCTCTCGGCTTCCGTAGTCCATTTGCCCCCGGAGCCTGCCAGACCCCTGGCTCTAGGAGGCTGCCCAGGGGCGCTGCCAACAGCCCCCAGGTGCTGGCTAGCCGCCTCGGCCGGCCATGGGGGGAGCACACACACCTGCGGGTGTCCCCTGGCCGCACACACGAACTGCCCCGCGCTTCCCGGCGTTGCAAATAGGCCCCCCGGGAAGCCCCACCCGCCCTAGGGGCTTGTCGGGCGGGGCCGACGCACGGTGGGTGAGTGGGGAGGGCTGCTGCTGGCACACACCCACTCCTGAAGCCCACTGGGGCGGTCCAAGGGCGAGGAGCTCGGAGCTCGGTCAGGGCTGTCCCAGCAGAACTTTTTGAGGGTGGACGGACACGCCCGCGGGCAATCAGGTGTTGCGGGCAGGCCCCGGGGGCAGGCCCTGCTGAGTCCCCGAGCGCCACCTGGGTTCCTGCCACCACCCTTGGGCCGGGATGAGGTGCCACCTTGTGCGTAGAAGCCCTGCACACAGGCAAGAAGCCCCCCAGGCCTGCGGCGCACCCGACCCTGGAGCCCCCTGGCCGGCTTCAGCCACAGGGAACGGGGGTTCTTTGTTGGCAGGCCCCATTCCCTAAGCATCCACGGGCACTTCCTGAAGGGCTGACACCTGCTGCGCCTCAGCAGCCAGCCAACCTCCCTCCCTCTGGCCGGGCACTGCAAGCCACACAGCCACTTGTGTCCCCTGTGTCCCTCCCTGGAGGCCGCAGCGCGTTTTGGGTTTTGGCGCGGACGGGCCCCTCTCGGCTTCCGTAGTCCATTTGCCCCCGGAGCCTGCCAGACCCCTGGCCCTAGGAGGCTGCCCAGGGGCGCTGCCAACAGCCCCCAGGTGCTGGCTAGCCGCAGCAGCCGGCCACCGGGGAGCACACACACCTGCGGGTGTCCCCAGGCCGCACACATGGACTGCCCCGCGCTTCCCTGCGTTGCAAATAGGTCCCCCGGGAAGCCCCGCCGGCCCTAGGGTCTTGTCGGGCGGGGCCGACGCACGGTGGGTGAGTGGGGAGGGCTGCTGCTGGCACACACCCACTCCTGAAGCCCACTGGGGCGGTCCAAGGGCGAGGAGCTCGGAGCTCGGTCAGGGCTGTCCCAGCAGAACATTTTGAGGGTGGACGGACACGCCCGCGGGCAATCAGGTGTTGCGGGCAGGCCCCGGGGGCAGGCCCTGCTGAGTCCCCGAGCGCCACCTGGGTTCCTGCCACCACACTTGGGCCGGGATGAGGTGCCACCTTGTGCGTAGAAGCCCTGCACACAGGCAAGAAGCCCCCCAGGCCCGCGGCGCACCCGACCCTGGAGCCCCCTGGCCGGCTGCAGCCACAGGGAACGGGGGTTCTGAGTTGGCAGGCCCCATTCCCGAAGCATCCACGGGCACTTCCCGAAGGGCTGACACCTGCTGCGCCTCAGCAGCCAGCCAACCTCCCTCCCTCTGGCCGGGCACTGCAAGCCACACAGCCACTTGTGTCCCCTGTGTCCCTGGAGGCCGCAGCGCGTTTTGGGTTTTGGCGCGGACGGGCCCCTCTCGGCTTCCGTAGTCCATTTGCCCCCGGAGCCTGCCAGACCCCTGGCCCTAGGAGGCTGCCCAGGGGCGCTGCCAACAGCCCCCAGGTGCTGGCTAGCCGCAGCAGCCGGCCACCGGGGAGCACACACACCTGCGGGTGTCCCCAGGCCGCACACATGGACTGCCCCGCGCTTCCCTGCGTTGCAAATAGGTCCCCCGGGAAGCCCCGCCGGCCCTAGGGTCTTGTCGGGCGGGGCCGACGCACGGTGGGTGAGTGGGGAGGGCTGCTGCTGGCACACACCCACTCCTGAAGCCCACTGGGGCGGTCCAAGGGCGAGGAGCTCGGAGCTCGGTCAGGGCTGTCCCAGCAGAACATTTTGAGGGTGGACGGACACGCCCGCGGGCAATCAGGTGTTGCGGGCAGGCCCCGGGGGCAGGCCCTGCTGAGTCCCCGAGCGCCACCTGGGTTCCTGCCACCACACTTGGGCCGGGATGAGGTGCCACCTTGTGCGTAGAAGCCCTGCACACAGGCAAGAAGCCCCCCAGGCCCGCGGCGCACCCGACCCTGGAGCCCCCTGGCCGGCTGCAGCCACAGGGAACGGGGGTTCTGAGTTGGCAGGCCCCATTCCCGAAGCATCCACGGGCACTTCCCGAAGGGCTGACACCTGCTGCGCCTCAGCAGCCAGCCAACCTCCCTCCCTCTGGCCGGGCACTGCAAGCCACACAGCCACTTGTGTCCCCTGTGTCCCTCCCTGGAGGCCGCAGCGCGTTTTGGGTTTTGGCGCGGACGGTCCCCTTTCGGCTTCCGTAGTCCATTTGCCCCGGGAGCCTGCCAGACCCCTGGCTCTAGGAGGCTGCCCAGGGGCGCTGCCAACAGCCCCCAGGTGCTGGCTAGCCGCCTCGGCCGGCCATGGGGGGAGCACACACACCTGCGGGTGTCCCCAGGCCGCACACACGGACTGCCCCGCGCTTCCCGGCATTGCAAATAGGTCCCCCGGGAAGCCCCGCCGGCTCTAGGGGCTTGTCGGGCGGGGCCGACGCACGGTGGGTGAGTGGGGAGGGCTGCTGCTGGCACACACCCACTCCTGAAGCCCACTGGGGCGGTCCAAGGGCGAGGAGCTCGGAGCTCGGTCAGGGCTGTCCCAGCAGAACTTTTTGAGGGTGGACGGACACGCCCGCGGGCAATCAGGTGTTGCGGGCAGGCCCCGGGGGCAGGCCCTGCTGAGTCCCCGAGCGCCACCTGGGTTCCTGCCACCACCCTTGGGCCGGGATGAGGTGCCACCTTGTGCGTAGAAGCCCTGCACACAGGCAAGAAGCCCCCCAGGCCCGCGGCGCACCCGACCCTGGAGCCCCCTGGCCGGCTGCAGCCACAGGGAACGGGGGTTCTGAGTTGGCAGGCCCCATTCCCGAAGCATCCACGGGCACTTCCCGAAGGGCTGACACCTGCTGCGCCTCAGCAGCCAGCCAACCTCCCTCCCTCTGGCCGGGCACTGCAAGCCACACAGCCACTTGTGTCCCCTGTGTCCCTCCCTGGAGGCCGCAGCGCGTTTTGGGTTTTGGCGCGGACGGGCCCCTCTCGGCTTCCGTAGTCCATTTGCCCCCGGAGCCTGCCAGACCCCTGGCTCTAGGAGGCTGCCCAGGGGCGCTGCCAACAGCCCCCAGGTGCTGGCTAGCCGCAGCAGCCGGCCACGGGGGAGCACACACACCTGCGGGTGTCCCCAGGCCGCACACACGGACTGCCCCGCGCTTCCCGGCGTTGCAAATAGGTCCCCCGGGAAGCCCCGCCGGCCCTAGGGGCTTGTCGGGCGGGGCCGACGCACGGTGGGTGAGTGGGGAGGGCTGCTGCTGGCACACACCCACTCCTGAAGCCCACTGGGGCGGTCCAAGGGCGAGGAGCGAGGAGCTCGGTCAGGGCTGTCCCAGCAGAACTTTTTGAGGGTGGACGGACACGCCCGCGGGCAATCAGGTGTTGCGGGCAGGCCCTGCTGAGTCCCCGAGCGCCACCTGGGTTCCTGCCACCACCCTTGGGCCGGGATGAGGTGCCACCTTGTGCGTAGAAGCCCTGCACACAGGCAAGAAGGCCCCCAGGCCCGCAGCGCACCCGACCCTGGAGCCCCTGGCCGGCTGCAGCCAC
Source organism: Lepus europaeus (assembly GCF_033115175.1). Classification (NCBI taxonomy): domain Eukaryota; kingdom Metazoa; phylum Chordata; class Mammalia; order Lagomorpha; family Leporidae; genus Lepus; species Lepus europaeus. The sequence continues at coordinate 42,910 of NW_026909152.1, forward strand.
AGGGAACGGGGGTTCTGAGTTGGCAGGCCCCATTCCCGAAGCATCCACGGGCACTTCCCGAAGGGCTGACACCTGCTGCGCCTCAGCAGCCAGCCAACCTCCCTCCCTCTGGCCGGGCACTGCAAGCCACACAGCCACTTGTGTCCCCTGTGTCCCTCCCTGGAGGCCGCAGCGCGTTTTGGGTTTTGGCGCGGACGGGCCCCTCTCGGCTTCCGTAGTCCATTTGCCCCCGGAGCCTGCCAGACCCCTGGCTCTAGGAGGCTGACCAGGGGCGCTGCCAACAGCCCCCAGGTGCTGGCTAGCCGCCTCGGCCGGCCATGGGGGGAGCACACACACCTGCGGGTGTCCCCTGGCCGCACACACGAACTGCCCCGCGCTTCCCGGCGTTGCAAATAGGCCCCCCGGGAAGCCCCACCCGCCCTAGGGGCTTGTCGGGCGGGGCCGACGCACGGTGGGTGAGTGGGGAGGGCTGCTGCTGGCACACACCCACTCCTGAAGCCCACTGGGGCGGTCCAAGGGCGAGGAGCTCGGAGCTCGGTCAGGGCTGTCCCAGCAGAACTTTTTGAGGGTGGACGGACACGCCCGCGGGCAATCAGGTGTTGCGGGCAGGCCCCGGGGGCAGGCCCTGCTGAGTCCCCGAGCGCCACCTGGGTTCCTGCCACCACCCTTGGGCCGGGATGAGGTGCCACCTTGTGCGTAGAAGCCCTGCACACAGGCAAGAAGCCCCCCAGGCCCGCGGCGCACCCGACCCTGGAGCCCCCTGGCCGGCTGCAGCCACAGGGAACGGGGGTTCTGAGTTGGCAGGCCCCATTCCCGAAGCATCCACGGGCACTTCCCGAAGGGCTGACACCTGCTGCGCCTCAGCAGCCAGCCAACCTCCCTCCCTCTGGCCGGGCACTGCAAGCCACACAGCCACTTGTGTCCCCTGTGTCCCTCCCTGGAGGCCGCAGCGCGTTTTGGGTTTTGGCGCGGACGGGCCCCTCTCGGCTTCCGTAGTCCATTTGCCCCCGGAGCCTGCCAGACCCCTGGCTCTAGGAGGCTGCCCAGGGGCGCTGCCAACAGCCCCCAGGTGCTGGCTAGCCGCAGCAGCCGGCCACGGGGGAGCACACACACCTGCGGGTGTCCCCAGGCCGCACACACGGACTGCCCCGCGCTTCCCGGCATTGCAAATAGGTCCCCCGGGAAGCCCCGCCGGCCCTAGGGGCTTGTCGGGCGGGGCCGACGCACGGTGGGTGAGTGGGGAGGGCTGCTGCTGGCACACACCCACTCCTGAAGCCCACTGGGGCGGACCAAGGGCGAGGAGCTCGGAGCTCGGTCAGGGCTGTCCCAGCAGAACTTTTTGAGGGTGGACGGACACGCCCGCGGGCAATCAGGTGTTGCGGGCAGGCCCCGGGGGCAGGCCCTGCTGAGTCCCCGAGCGCCACCTGGGTTCCTGCCACCACCCTTGGGCCGGGATGAGGTGCCACCTTGTGCGTAGAAGCCCTGCACACAGGCAAGAAGCCCCCCAGGCCTGCGGCGCACCCGACCCTGGAGCCCCCTGGCCGGCTTCAGCCACAGGGAACGGGGGTTCTTTGTTGGCAGGCCCCATTCCCTAAGCATCCACGGGCACTTCCCGAAGGGCTGACACCTGCTGCGCCTCAGCAGCCAGCCAACCTCCCTCCCTCTGGCCGGGCACTGCAAGCCACACAGCCACTTGTGTCCCCTGTGTCCCTCCCTGGAGGCCGCAGCGCGTTTTGGGTTTTGGCGCGGACGGGCCCCTCTCGGCTTCCGTAGTCCATTTGCCCCCGGAGCCTGCCAGACCCCTGGCTCTAGGAGGCTGCCCAGGGGCGCTGCCAACAGCCCCCAGGTGCTGGCTAGCCGCAGCAGCCGGCCACGGGGGAGCACACACACCTGCGGGTGTCCCCAGGCCGCACACATGGACTGCCCCGCGCTTCCCGGCGTTGCAAATAGGCCCCCCGGGAAGCCCCGCCGGCCCTAGGGTCTTGTCGGGCGGGGCCGACGCACGGTGGGTGAGTGGGGAGGGCTGCTGCTGGCACACACCCACTCCTGAAGCCCACTGGGGCGGTCCAAGGGCGAGGAGCTCGGAGCTCGGTCAGGGCTGTCCCAGCAGAACATTTTGAGGGTGGACGGACACGCCCGCGGGCAATCAGGTATTGCGGGCAGGCCCCGGGGGCAGGCCCTGCTGAGTCCCCGAGCGCCACCTGGGTTCCTGCCACCACCCTTGGGCCGGGATGAGGTGCCACCTTGTGCGTAGAAGCCCTGCACACAGGCAAGAAGCCCCCCAGGCCCGCGGCGCACCCGACCCTGGAGCCCCCTGGCCGGCTGCAGCCACAGGGAACGGGGGTTCTGAGTTGGCAGGCCCCATTCCCGAAGCATCCACGGGCACTTCCCGAAGGGCTGACACCTGCTGCGCCTCAGCAGCCAGCCAACCTCCCTCCCTCTGGCCGGGCACTGCAAGCCACACAGCCACTTGTGTCCCCTGTGTCCCTCCCTGGAGGCCGCAGCGCGTTTTGGGTTTTGGCGCGGACGGGCCCCTCTCGGCTTCCGTAGTCCATTTGCCCCCGGAGCCTGCCAGACCCCTGGCTCTAGGAGGCTGCCCAGGGGCGCTGCCAACAGCCCCCAGGTGCTGGCTAGCCGCCTCGGCCGGCCATGGGGGGAGCACACACACCTGCGGGTGTCCCCTGGCCGCACACACGAACTGCCCCGCGCTTCCCGGCGTTGCAAATAGGCCCCCCGGGAAGCCCCACCCGCCCTAGGGGCTTGTCGGGCGGGGCCGACGCACGGTGGGTGAGTGGGGAGGGCTGCTGCTGGCACACACCCACTCCTGAAGCCCACTGGGGCGGTCCAAGGGCGAGGAGCTCGGAGCTCGGTCAGGGCTGTCCCAGCAGAACTTTTTGAGGGTGGACGGACACGCCCGCGGGCAATCAGGTGTTGCGGGCAGGCCCCGGGGGCAGGCCCTGCTGAGTCCCCGAGCGCCACCTGGGTTCCTGCCACCACCCTTGGGCCGGGATGAGGTGCCACCTTGTGCGTAGAAGCCCTGCACACAGGCAAGAAGCCCCCCAGGCCTGCGGCGCACCCGACCCTGGAGCCCCCTGGCCGGCTTCAGCCACAGGGAACGGGGGTTCTTTGTTGGCAGGCCCCATTCCCTAAGCATCCACGGGCACTTCCTGAAGGGCTGACACCTGCTGCGCCTCAGCAGCCAGCCAACCTCCCTCCCTCTGGCCGGGCACTGCAAGCCACACAGCCACTTGTGTCCCCTGTGTCCCTCCCTGGAGGCCGCAGCGCGTTTTGGGTTTTGGCGCGGACGGGCCCCTCTCGGCTTCCGTAGTCCATTTGCCCCCGGAGCCTGCCAGACCCCTGGCTCTAGGAGGCTGCCCAGGGGCGCTGCCAACAGCCCCCAGGTGCTGGCTAGCCGCAGCAGCCGGCCACCGGGGAGCACACACACCTGCGGGTGTCCCCAGGCCGCACACATGGACTGCCCCGCGCTTCCCTGCGTTGCAAATAGGTCCCCCGGGAAGCCCCGCCGGCCCTAGGGTCTTGTCGGGCGGGGCCGACGCACGGTGGGTGAGTGGGGAGGGCTGCTGCTGGCACACACCCACTCCTGAAGCCCACTGGGGCGGTCCAAGGGCGAGGAGCTCGGAGCTCGGTCAGGGCTGTCCCAGCAGAACATTTTGAGGGTGGACGGACACGCCCGCGGGCAATCAGGTGTTGCGGGCAGGCCCCGGGGGCAGGCCCTGCTGAGTCCCCGAGCGCCACCTGGGTTCCTGCCACCACACTTGGGCCGGGATGAGGTGCCACCTTGTGCGTAGAAGCCCTGCACACAGGCAAGAAGCCCCCCAGGCCCGCGGCGCACCCGACCCTGGAGCCCCCTGGCCGGCTGCAGCCACAGGGAACGGGGGTTCTGAGTTGGCAGGCCCCATTCCCGAAGCATCCACGGGCACTTCCCGAAGGGCTGACACCTGCTGCGCCTCAGCAGCCAGCCAACCTCCCTCCCTCTGGCCGGGCACTGCAAGCCACACAGCCACTTGTGTCCCCTGTGTCCCTCCCTGGAGGCCGCAGCGCGTTTTGGGTTTTGGCGCGGACGGTCCCCTTTCGGCTTCCGTAGTCCATTTGCCCCGGGAGCCTGCCAGACCCCTGGCTCTAGGAGGCTGCCCAGGGGCGCTGCCAACAGCCCCCAGGTGCTGGCTAGCCGCAGCAGCCGGCCACGGGGGAGCACACACACCTGCGGGTGTCCCCAGGCCGCACACACGGACTTCCCCGCGCTTCCCGGCGTTGCAAATAGGTCCCCCGGGAAGCCCCGCCGGCCCTAGGGGCTTGTCGGGCGGGGCCGACGCACGGTGGGTGAGTGGGGAGGGCTGCTGCTGGCACACACCCACTCCTGAAGCCCACTGGGGCGGTCCAAGGGCGAGGAGCTCGGAGCTCGGTCAGGGCTGTCCCAGCAGAACATTTTGAGGGTGGACGGACACGCCCGCGGGCAATCAGGTGTTGCGGGCAGGCCCCGGGGGCAGGCCCTGCTGAGTCCCCGAGCGCCACCTGGGTTCCTGCCACCACCCTTGGGCCGGGATGAGGTGCCACCTTGTGCGTAGAAGCCCTGCACACAGGCAAGAAGCCCCCCAGGCCCGCGGCGCACCCGACCCTGGAGCCCCCTGGCCGGCTGCAGCCACAGGGAACGGGGGTTCTGAGTTGGCAGGCCCCATTCCCGAAGCATCCACGGGCACTTCCCGAAGGGCTGACACCTGCTGCGCCTCAGCAGCCAGCCAACCTCCCTCCCTCTGGCCGGGCACTGCAAGCCACACAGCCACTTGTGTCCCCTGTGTCCCTCCCTGGAGGCCGCAGCGCGTTTTGGGTTTTGGCGTGGACGGTCCCCTTTCGGCTTCCGTAGTCCATTTGCCCCCGGAGCCTGCCAGACCCCTGGCTCTAGGAGGCTGCCCAGGGGCGCTGCCAACAGCCCCCAGGTGCTGGCTAGCCGCAGCAGCCGGCCACGGGGGAGCACACACACCTGCGGGTGTCCCCAGGCCGCACACACGGACTTCCCCGCGCTTCCCGGCGTTGCAAATAGGTCCCCCGGGAAGCCCCGCCGGCCCTAGGGGCTTGTCGGGCGGGGCCGACGCACGGTGGGTGAGTGGGGAGGGCTGCTGCTGGCACACACCCACTCCTGAAGCCCACTGGGGCGGTCCAAGGGCGAGGAGCTCGGAGCTCGGTCAGGGCTGTCCCAGCAGAACTTTTTGAGGGTGGACGGACACGCCCGCGGGCAATCAGGTGTTGCGGGCAGGCCCCGGGGGCAGGCCCTGCTGAGTCCCCGAGCGCCACCTGGGTTCCTGCCACCACCCTTGGGCCGGGATGAGGTGCCACCTTGTGCGTAGAAGCCCTGCACACAGGCAAGAAGCCCCCCAGGCCCGCGGCGCACCCGACCCTGGAGCCCCCTGGCCGGCTGCAGCCACAGGGAACGGGGGTTCTGAGTTGGCAGGCCCCATTCCCGAAGCATCCACGGGCACTTCCCGAAGGGCTGACACCTGCTGCGCCTCAGCAGCCAGCCAACCTCCCTCCCTCTGGCCGGGCACTGCAAGCCACACAGCCACTTGTGTCCCCTGTGTCCCTCCCTGGAGGCCGCAGCGCGTTTTGGGTTTTGGTGCGGACGGGCCCCTCTCGGCTTCCGTAGTCCATTTGCCCCCGGAGCCTGCCAGACCCCTGGCTCTAGGAGGCTGCCCAGGGGCGCTGCCAACAGCCCCCAGGTGCTGGCTAGCCGCAGCAGCCGGCCACGGGGGAGCACACACACCTGCGGGTGTCCCCAGGCCGCACACACGGACTGCCCCGCGCTTCCCGGCATTGCAAATAGGTCCCCCGGGAAGCCCCGCCGGCCCTAGGGGCTTGTCGGGCGGGGCCGACGCACGGTGGGTGAGTGGGGAGGGCTGCTGCTGGCACACACCCACTCCTGAAGCCCACTGGGGCGGTCCAAGGGCGAGGAGCTCGGAGCTCGGTCAGGGCTGTCCCAGCAGAACTTTTTGAGGGTGGACGGACACGCCCGCGGGCAATCAGGTGTTGCGGGCAGGCCCCGGGGGCAGGCCCTGCTGAGTCCCCGAGCGCCACCTGGGTTCCTGCCACCACCCTTGCCCGGGATGAGGTGCCACCTTGTGCGTAGAAGCCCTGCACACAGGCAAGAAGCCCCCCCGGCCCGCGGCGCACCCGACCCTGGAGCCCCCTGGCCGGCTGCAGCCACAGGGAACGGGGGTTCTGAGTTGGCAGGCCCCATTCCCGAAGCATCCACGGGCACTTCCCGAAGGGCTGACACCTGCTGCGCCTCAGCAGCCAGCCAACCTCCCTCCCTCTGGCCGGGCACTGCAAGCCACACAGCCACTTGTGTCCCCTGTGTCCCTCCCTGGAGGCCGCAGCGCGTTTTGGGTTTTGGCGCGGACGGGCCCCTCTCGGCTTCCGTAGTCCATTTGCCCCCGGAGCCTGCCAGATCCCTGGCTCCAGGAGGCTGCCCAGGGGCGCTGCCAACAGCCCCCAGGTGCTGGCTAGCCGCCTCGGCCGGCCACGGGGGAGCACACACACCTGCGGGTGTCCCCAGGCCGCACACACGGACTGCCCCGCGCTTCCCGGCGTTGCAAATAGGTCCCCCGGGAAGCCCCACCGGCCCTAGGGGCTTGTAGGGCGGGGCTGACGCACGGTGGGTGAGTGGGGAGGGCTGCTGCTGGCACACACCCACTCCTGAAGCCCACTGGGGCGGTCCAAGGGCGAGGAGCTCAGAGCTCGGTCAGGGCTGTCCCAGCAGAACTTTTTGAGGGTGGACGGACACGCCCGCGGGCAATCAGGTGTTGCGGGCAGGCCCTGCTGAGTCCCCGAGCGCCACCTGGGTTCCTGCCACCACCCTTGGGCCGGGATGAGGTGCCACCTTGTGCGTAGAAGCCCTGCACACAGGCAAGAAGCCCCCAGGCCCGCAGCGCACCCGACCCTGGAGCCCCCTGGCCGGCTGCAGCCACAGGGAACGGGGGTTCTGAGTTGGCAGGCCCCATTCCCGAAGCATCCACGGGCACTTCCCGAAGGGCTGACACCTGCTGCGCCTCAGCAGCCAGCCAACCTCCCTCCCTCTGGTCGGGCACTGCAAGCCACACAGCCACTTGTGTCCCCTGTGTCCCTCCCTGGAGGCCGCAGCGCGTTTTGGGTTTTGGCGCGGACGGGCCCCTCTCGGCTTCCGTAGTCCATTTGCCCCCGGAGCCTGCCAGACCCCTGGCTCTAGGAGGCTGCCCAGGGGCGCTGCCAACAGCCCCCAGGTGCTGGCTAGCCGCCTCGGCCGGCCATGGGGGGAGCACACACACCTGCGGGTGTCCCCAGGCCGCACACACGGACTTCCCCGCGCTTCCCGGCGTTGCAAATAGGTCCCCCGGGAAGCCCCGCCGGCCCTAGGGGCTTGTCGGGCGGGGCCGACGCACGGTGGGTGAGTGGGGAGGGCTGCTGCTGGCACACACCCACTCCTGAAGCCCACTGGGGCGGTCCAAGGGCGAGGAGCTCGGAGCTCGGTCAGGGCTGTCCCAGCAGAACTTTTTGAGGGTGGACGGACACGCCCACGGGCAATCAGGTGTTGCGGGCAGGCCCCGGGGGCAGGCCCTGCTGAGTCCCCGAGCGCCACCTGGGTTCCTGCCACCACCCTTGGGCCGGGATGAGGTGCCACCTTGTGCGTAGAAGCCCTGCACACAGGCAAGAAGCCCCCCAGGCCCGCGGCGCACCCGACCCTGGAGCCCCCTGGCCGGCTGCAGCCACAGGGAACGGGGGTTCTGAGTTGGCAGGCCCCATTCCCGAAGCATCCACGGGCACTTCCCGAAGGGCTGACACCTGCTGCGCCTCAGCAGCCAGCCAACCTCCCTCCCTCTGGCCGGGCACTGCAAGCCACACAGCCACTTGTGTCCCCTGTGTCCCTCCCTGGAGGCCGCAGCGCGTTTTGGGTTTTGGCGCGGACGGGCCCCTCTCGGCTTCCGTAGTCCATTTGCCCCCGGAGCCTGCCAGACCCCTGGCTCTAGGAGGCTGACCAGGGGCGCTGCCAACAGCCCCCAGGTGCTGGCTAGCCGCCTCGGCCGGCCATGGGGGGAGCACACACACCTGCGGGTGTCCCCTGGCCGCACACACGAACTGCCCCGCGCTTCCCGGCGTTGCAAATAGGCCCCCCGGGAAGCCCCACCCGCCCTAGGGGCTTGTCGGGCGGGGCCGACGCACGGTGGGTGAGTGGGGAGGGCTGCTGCTGGCACACACCCACTCCTGAAGCCCACTGGGGCGGTCCAAGGGCGAGGAGCTCGGAGCTCGGTCAGGGCTGTCCCAGCAGAACTTTTTGAGGGTGGACGGACACGCCCGCGGGCAATCAGGTGTTGCGGGCAGGCCCCGGGGGCAGGCCCTGCTGAGTCCCCGAGCGCCACCTGGGTTCCTGCCACCACCCTTGGGCCGGGATGAAGTGCCACCTTGTGCGTAGAAGCCCTGCACACAGGCAAGAAGCCCCCCAGGCCTGCGGCGCACCCGACCCTGGAGCCCCCTGGCCGGCTTCAGCCACAGGGAACGGGGGTTCTTTGTTGGCAGGCCCCATTCCCTAAGCATCCACGGGCACTTCCTGAAGGGCTGACACCTGCTGCGCCTCAGCAGCCAGCCAACCTCCCTCCCTCTGGCCGGGCACTGCAAGCCACACAGCCACTTGTGTCCCCTGTGTCCCTCCCTGGAGGCCGCAGCGCGTTTTGGGTTTTGGCGCGGACGGGCCCCTCTCGGCTTCCGTAGTCCATTTGCCCCCGGAGCCTGCCAGACCCCTGGCTCTAGGAGGCTGCCCAGGGGCGCTGCCAACAGCCCCCAGGTGCTGGCTAGCCGCAGCAGCCGGCCACCGGGGAGCACACACACCTGCGGGTGTCCCCAGGCCGCACACATGGACTGCCCCGCGCTTCCCTGCGTTGCAAATAGGTCCCCCGGGAAGCCCCGCCGGCCCTAGGGTCTTGTCGGGCAGGGCCGACGCACGGTGGGTGAGTGGGGAGGGCTGCTGCTGGCACACACCCACTCCTGAAGCCCACTGGGGCGGTCCAAGGGCGAGGAGCTCGGAGCTCGGTCAGGGCTGTCCCAGCAGAACATTTTGAGGGTGGACGGACACGCCCGCGGGCAATCAGGTGTTGCGGGCAGGCCCCGGGGGCAGGCCCTGCTGAGTCCCCGAGCGCCACCTGGGTTCCTGCCACCACACTTGGGCCGGGATGAGGTGCCACCTTGTGCGTAGAAGCCCTGCACACAGGCAAGAAGCCCCCCAGGCCCGCGGCGCACCCGACCCTGGAGCCCCCTGGCCGGCTGCAGCCACAGGGAACGGGGGTTCTGAGTTGGCAGGCCCCATTCCCGAAGCATCCACGGGCACTTCCCGAAGGGCTGACACCTGCTGCGCCTCAGCAGCCAGCCAACCTCCCTCCCTCTGGCCGGGCACTGCAAGCCACACAGCCACTTGTGTCCCCTGTGTCCCTCCCTGGAGGCCGCAGCGCATTTTGGGTTTTGGCGCGGACGGTCCCCTTTCGGCTTCCGTAGTCCATTTGCCCCGGGAGCCTGCCAGACCCCTGGCTCTAGGAGGCTGCCCAGGGGCGCTGCCAACAGCCCCCAGGTGCTGGCTAGCCGCCTCGGCCGGCCATGGGGGGAGCACACACACCTGCGGGTGTCCCCAGGCCGCACACACGGACTTCCCCGCGCTTCCCGGCGTTGCAAATAGGTCCCCCGGGAAGCCCCGCCGGCTCTAGGGGCTTGTCGGGCGGGGCCGACGCACGGTGGGTGAGTGGGGAGGGCTGCTGCTGGCACACACCCACTCCTGAAGCCCACTGGGGCGGTCCAAGGGCGAGGAGCTCGGAGCTCGGTCAGGGCTGTCCCAGCAGAACTTTTTGAGGGTGGACGGACACGCCCGCGGGCAATCAGGTGTTGCGGGCAGGCCCCGGGGGCAGGCCCTGCTGAGTCCCCGAGCGCCACCTGGGTTCCTGCCACCACCCTTGGGCCGGGATGAGGTGCCACCTTGTGCGTAGAAGCCCTGCACACAGGCAAGAAGCCCCCCAGGCCCGCGGCGCACCCGACCCTGGAGCCCCCTGGCCGGCTGCAGCCACAGGGAACGGGGGTTCTGAGTTGGCAGGCCCCATTCCCGAAGCATCCACGGGCACTTCCCGAAGGGCTGACACCTGCTGCGCCTCAGCAGCCAGCCAACCTCCCTCCCTCTGGCCGGGCACTGCAAGCCACACAGCCACTTGTGTCCCCTGTGTCCCTCCCTGGAGGCCGCAGCGCGTTTTGGGTTTTGGCGCGGACGGGCCCCTCTCGGCTTCCGTAGTCCATTTGCCCCCGGAGCCTGCCAGACCCCTGGCTCTAGGAGGCTGCCCAGGGGCGCTGCCAACAGCCCCCAGGTGCTGGCTAGCCGCAGCAGCCGGCCACGGGGGAGCACACACACCTGCGGGTGTCCCCAGGCCGCACACACGGACTGCCCCGCGCTTCCCGGCGTTGCAAATAGGTCCCCCGGGAAGCCCCGCCGGCCCTAGGGGCTTGTCGGGCGGGGCCGACGCACGGTGGGTGAGTGGGGAGGGCTGCTGCTGGCACACACCCACTCCTGAAGCCCACTGGGGCGGTCCAAGGGCGAGGAGCTCGGAGCTCGGTCAGGGCTGTCCCAGCAGAACTTTTTGAGGGTGGACGGACACGCCCGCGGGCAATCAGGTGTTGCGGGCAGGCCCCGGGGGCAGGCCCTGCTGAGTCCCCGAGCGCCACCTGGGTTCCTGCCACCACCCTTGGGCCGGGATGAGGTGCCACCTTGTGCGTAGAAGCCCTGCACAGAGGCAAGAAGCCCCCCAGGCCCGCGGCGCACCCGACCCTGGAGCCCCCTGGCCGGCTGCAGCCACAGGGAACGGGGGTTCTGAGTTGGCAGGCCCCATTCCCGAAGCATCCACGGGCACTTCCCGAAGGGCTGACACCTGCTGCGCCTCAGCAGCCAGCCAACCTCCCTCCCTCTGGCCGGGCACTGCAAGCCACACAGCCACTTGTGTCCCCTGTGTCCCTCCCTGGAGGCCGCAGCGCGTTTTGGGTTTTGGCGCGGACGGGCCCCTCTCGGCTTCCATAGTCCATTTGCCCCCAGAGCCTGCCAGACCCCTGGCTCTAGGAGGCTGCCCAGGGGCGCTGCCAACAGCCCCCAGGTGCTGGCTAGCCGCCTCGGCTGGCCACGGGGGAGCACACACACCTGCGGGTGTCCCCAGGCCGCACACACGGACTGCCCCGCGCTTCCCGGCGTTGCAAATAGGTCCCCCGGGAAGCCCCACCAGCCCTAGGGGCTTGTCGGGCGGGGCCGACGCACGGTGGGTGAGTGGGGAGGGCTGCTGCTGGCACACACCCACTCCTGAAGCCCACTGGGGCGGTCCAAGGGCGAGGAGCTCGGAGCTCGGTCAGGGCTGTCCCAGCAGAACTTTTTGAGGGTGGACGGACACGCCCGCGGGCAATCAGGTGTTGCGGGCAGGCCCTGCTGAGTCCCCGAGCGCCACCTGGGTTCCTGCCACCACCCTTGGGCCGGGATGAGGTGCCACCTTGTGCGTAGAAGCCCTGCACACAGGCAAGAAGGCCCCCAGGCCCGCAGCGCACCCGACCCTGGAGCCCCCTGGCCGGCTGCAGCCACAGGGAACGGGGGTTCTGAGTTGGCAGGCCCCATTCCCGAAGCATCCACGGGCACTTCCCGAAGGGCTGACACCTGCTGCGCCTCAGCAGCCAGCCAACCTCCCTCCCTCTGGCCGGGCACTGCAAGCCACACAGCCACTTGTGTCCCCTGTGTCCCTCCCTGGAGGCCGCAGCGCGTTTTGGGTTTTGGCGCGGACGGGCCCCTCTCGGCTTCCGTAGTCCATTTGCCCCCGGAGCCTGCCAGACCCCTGGCTCTAGGAGGCTGACCAGGGGCGCTGCCAACAGCCCCCAGGTGCTGGCTAGCCGCCTCGGCCGGCCATGGGGGGAGCACACACACCTGCGGGTGTCCCCTGGCCGCACACACGAACTGCCCCGCGCTTCCCGGCGTTGCAAATAGGCCCCCCGGGAAGCCCCACCCGCCCTAGGGGCTTGTCGGGCGGGGCCGACGCACGGTGGGTGAGTGGGGAGGGCTGCTGCTGGCACACACCCACTCCTGAAGCCCACTGGGGCGGTCCAAGGGCGAGGAGCTCGGAGCTCGGTCAGGGCTGTCCCAGCAGAACTTTTTGAGGGTGGACGGACACGCCCGCGGGCAATCAGGTGTTGTGGGCAGGCCCCGGGGGCAGGCCCTGCTGAGTCCCCGAGCGCCACCTGGGTTCCTGCCACCACCCTTGGGCCGGGATGAGGTGCCACCTTGTGCGTAGAAGCCCTGCACACAGGCAAGAAGCCCCCCAGGCCTGCGGCGCACCCGACCCTGGAGCCCCCTGGCCGGCTTCAGCCACAGGGAACGGGGGTTCTTTGTTGGCAGGCCCCATTCCCTAAGCATCCACGGGCACTTCCTGAAGGGCTGACACCTGCTGCGCCTCAGCAGCCAGCCAACCTCCCTCCCTCTGGCCGGGCACTGCAAGCCACACAGCCACTTGTGTCCCCTGTGTCCCTCCCTGGAGGCCGCAGCGCGTTTTGGGTTTTGGCGCGGACGGTCCCCTTTCGGCTTCCGTAGTCCATTTGCCCCGGGAGCCTGCCAGACCCCTGGCTCTAGGAGGCTGCCCAGGGGCGCTGCCAACAGCCCCCAGGTGCTGGCTAGCCGCCTCGGCCGGCCATGGGGGGAGCACACACACCTGCGGGTGTCCCCAGGCCGCACACACGGACTTCCCCGCGCTTCCCGGCGTTGCAAATAGGTCCCCCGGGAAGCCCCGCCGGCTCTAGGGGCTTGTCGGGCGGGGCCGACGCACGGTGGGTGAGTGGGGAGGGCTGCTGCTGGCACACACCCACTCCTGAAGCCCACTGGGGCGGTCCAAGGGCGAGGAGCTCGGAGCTCGGTCAGGGCTGTCCCAGCAGAACTTTTTGAGGGTGGACGGACACGCCCGCGGGCAATCAGGTGTTGCGGGCAGGCCCCGGGGGCAGGCCCTGCTGAGTCCCCGAGCGCCACCTGGGTTCCTGCCACCACCCTTGGGCCGGGATGAGGTGCCACCTTGTGCGTAGAAGCCCTGCACACAGGCAAGAAGCCCCCCAGGCCCGCGGCGCACCCGACCCTGGAGCCCCCTGGCCGGCTGCAGCCACAGGGAACGGGGGTTCTGAGTTGGCAGGCCCCATTCCCGAAGCATCCACGGGCACTTCCCGAAGGGCTGACACCTGCTGCGCCTCAGCAGCCAGCCAACCTCCCTCCCTCTGGCCGGGCACTGCAAGCCACACAGCCACTTGTGTCCCCTGTGTCCCTCCCTGGAGGCCGCAGCGCGTTTTGGGTTTTGGCGCGGACGGGCCCCTCTCGGCTTCCGTAGTCCATTTGCCCCCGGAGCCTGCCAGACCCCTGGCTCTAGGAGGCTGCCCAGGGGCGCTGCCAACAGCCCCCAGGTGCTGGCTAGCCGCAGCAGCCGGCTACGGGGGAGCACACACACCTGCGGGTGTCCCCAGGCCGCACACACGGACTGCCCCGCGCTTCCCGGCGTTGCAAATAGGTCCCCCGGGAAGCCCCGCCGGCCCTAGGGGCTTGTCGGGCGGGGCCGACGCACGGTGGGTGAGTGGGGAGGGCTGCTGCTGGCACACACCCACTCCTGAAGCCCACTGGGGCGGTCCAAGGGCGAGGAGCTCGGAGCTCGGTCAGGGCTGTCCCAGCAGAACTTTTTGAGGGTGGACGGACACGCCCGCGGGCAATCAGGTGTTGCGGGCAGGCCCCGGGGGCAGGCCCTGCTGAGTCCCCGAGCGCCACCTGGGTTCCTGCCACCACCCTTGGGCCGGGATGAGGTGCCACCTTGTGCGTAGAAGCCCTGCACACAGGCAAGAAGCCCCCCAGGCCCGCGGCGCACCCGACCCTGGAGCCCCCTGGCCGGCTGCAGCCACAGGGAACGGGGGTTCTGAGTTGGCAGGCCCCATTCCCGAAGCATCCACGGGCACTTCCCGAAGGGCTGACACCTGCTGCGCCTCAGCAGCCAGCCAACCTCCCTCCCTCTGGCCGGGCACTGCAAGCCACACAGCCACTTGTGTCCCCTGTGTCCCTCCCTGGAGGCCGCAGCGCGTTTTGGGTTTTGGCGCGGACGGGCCCCTCTCGGCTTCCATAGTCCATTTGCCCCCAGAGCCTGCCAGACCCCTGGCTCTAGGAGGCTGCCCAGGGGCGCTGCCAACAGCCCCCAGGTGCTGGCTAGCCGCCTCGGCCGGCCACGGGGGAGCACACACACCTGCGGGTGTCCCCAGGCCGCACACACGGACTGCCCCGCGCTTCCCGGCGTTGCAAATAGGTCCCCCGGGAAGCCCCACCAGCCCTAGGGGCTTGTCGGGCGGGGCCGACGCATGGTGGGTGAGTGGGGAGGGCTGCTGCTGGCACACACCCACTCCTGAAGCCCACTGGGGCGGTCCAAGGGCGAGGAGCTCGGAGCTCGGTCAGGGCTGTCCCAGCAGAACTTTTTGAGGGTGGACGGACACGCCCGCGGGCAATCAGGTGTTGCGGGCAGGCCCTGCTGAGTCCCCGAGCGCCACCTGGGTTCCTGCCACCACCCTTGGGCCGGGATGAGGTGCCACCTTGTGCGTAGAAGCCCTGCACACAGGCAAGAAGGCCCCCAGGCCCGCAGCGCACCCGACCCTGGAGCCCCCTGGCCGGCTGCAGCCACAGGGAACGGGGGTTCTGAGTTGGCAGGCCCCATTCCCGAAGCATCCACGGGCACTTCCCGAAGGGCTGACACCTGCTGCGCCTCAGCAGCCAGCCAACCTCCCTCCCTCTGGCCGGGCACTGCAAGCCACACAGCCACTTGTGTCCCCTGTGTCCCTCCCTGGAGGCCGCAGCGCGTTTTGGGTTTTGGCGCGGACGGGCCCCTCTCGGCTTCCGTAGTCCATTTGCCCCCGGAGCCTGCCAGACCCCTGGCTCTAGGAGGCTGACCAGGGGCGCTGCCAACAGCCCCCAGGTGCTGGCTAGCCGCCTCGGCCGGCCATGGGGGGAGCACACACACCTGCGGGTGTCCCCTGGCCGCACACACGAACTGCCCCGCGCTTCCCGGCGTTGCAAATAGGCCCCCCGGGAAGCCCCACCCGCCCTAGGGGCTTGTCGGGCGGGGCCGACGCACGGTGGGTGAGTGGGGAGGGCTGCTGCTGGCACACACCCACTCCTGAAGCCCACTGGGGCGGTCCAAGGGCGAGGAGCTCGGAGCTCGGTCAGGGCTGTCCCAGCAGAACTTTTTGAGGGTGGACGGACACGCCCGCGGGCAATCAGGTGTTGCGGGCAGGCCCCGGGGGCAGGCCCTGCTGAGTCCCCGAGCGCCACCTGGGTTCCTGCCACCACCCTTGGGCCGGGATGAGGTGCCACCTTGTGCGTAGAAGCCCTGCACACAGGCAAGAAGCCCCCCAGGCCTGCGGCGCACCCGACCCTGGAGCCCCCTGGCCGGCTTCAGCCACAGGGAACGGGGGTTCTTTGTTGGCAGGCCCCATTCCCTAAGCATCCACGGGCACTTCCTGAAGGGCTGACACCTGCTGCGCCTCAGCAGCCAGCCAACCTCCCTCCCTCTGGCCGGGCACTGCAAGCCACACAGCCACTTGTGTCCCCTGTGTCCCTCCCTGGAGGCCGCAGCGCGTTTTGGGTTTTGGCGCGGACGGGCCCCTCTCGGCTTCCGTAGTCCATTTGCCCCCGGAGCCTGCCAGACCCCTGGCTCTAGGAGGCTGCCCAGGGGCGCTGCCAACAGCCCCCAGGTGCTGGCTAGCCGCAGCAGCCGGCCACCGGGGAGCACACACACCTGCGGGTGTCCCCAGGCCGCACACATGGACTGCCCCGCGCTTCCCTGCGTTGCAAATAGGTCCCCCGGGAAGCCCCGCCGGCCCTAGGGTCTTGTCGGGCGGGGCCGACGCACGGTGGGTGAGTGGGGAGGGCTGCTGCTGGCACACACCCACTCCTGAAGCCCACTGGGGCGGTCCAAGGGCGAGGAGCTCGGAGCTCGGTCAGGGCTGTCCCAGCAGAACATTTTGAGGGTGGACGGACACGCCCGCGGGCAATCAGGTGTTGCGGGCAGGCCCCGGGGGCAGGCCCTGCTGAGTCCCCGAGCGCCACCTGGGTTCCTGCCACCACACTTGGGCCGGGATGAGGTGCCACCTTGTGCGTAGAAGCCCTGCACACAGGCAAGAAGCCCCCCAGGCCCGCGGCGCACCCGACCCTGGAGCCCCCTGGCCGGCTGCAGCCACAGGGAACGGGGGTTCTGAGTTGGCAGGCCCCATTCCCGAAGCATCCACGGGCACTTCCCGAAGGGCTGACACCTGCTGCGCCTCAGCAGCCAGCCAACCTCCCTCCCTCTGGCCGGGCACTGCAAGCCACACAGCCACTTGTGTCCCCTGTGTCCCTCCCTGGAGGCCGCAGCGCGTTTTGGGTTTTGCCGCGGACGGTCCCCTTTCGGCTTCCGTAGTCCATTTGCCCCCGGAGCCTGCCAGACCCCTGGCTCTAGGAGGCTGCCCAGGGGCGCTGCCAACAGCCCCCAGGTGCTGGCTAGCCGCAGCAGCCGGCCACGGGGGAGCACACACACCTGCGGGTGTCCCCAGGCCGCACACACGGACTTCCCCGCGCTTCCCGGCGTTGCAAATAGGTCCCCCGGGAAGCCCCGCCGGCCCTAGGGGCTTGTCGGGCGGGGCCGACGCACGGTGGGTGAGTGGGGAGGGCTGCTGCTGGCACACACCCACTCCTGAAGCCCACTGGGGCGGTCCAAGGGCGAGGAGCTCGGAGCTCGGTCAGGGCTGTCCCAGCAGAACTTTTTGAGGGTGGACGGACACGCCCGCGGGCAATCAGGTGTTGCGGGCAGGCCCCGGGGGCAGGCCCTGCTGAGTCCCCGAGCGCCACCTGGGTTCCTGCCACCACCCTTGGGCCGGGATGAGGTGCCACCTTGTGCGTAGAAGCCCTGCACACAGGCAAGAAGCCCCCCAGGCCCGCGGCGCACCCGACCCTGGAGCCCCCTGGCCGGCTGCAGCCACAGGGAACGGGGGTTCTGAGTTGGCAGGCCCCATTCCCGAAGCATCCACGGGCACTTCCCGAAGGGCTGACACCTGCTGCGCCTCAGCAGCCAGCCAACCTCCCTCCCTCTGGCCGGGCACTGCAAGCCACACAGCCACTTGTGTCCCCTGTGTCCCTCCCTGGAGGCCGCAGCGCGTTTTGGGTTTTGGCGCGGACGGGCCCCTCTCGGCTTCCGTAGTCCATTTGCCCCCGGAGCCTGCCAGACCCCTGGCTCTAGGAGGCTGCCCAGGGGCGCTGCCAACAGCCCCCAGGTGCTGGCTAGCCGCAGCAGCCGGCCACGGGGGAGCACACACACCTGCGGGTGTCCCCAGGCCGCACACACGGACTGCCCCGCGCTTCCCGGCATTGCAAATAGGTCTCCCGGGAAGCCCCGCCGGCCCTAGGGGCTTGTCGGGCGGGGCCGACGCACGGTGGGTGAGTGGGGAGGGCTGCTGCTGGCACACACCCACTCCTGAAGCCCACTGGGGCGGACCAAGGGCGAGGAGCTCGGAGCTCGGTCAGGGCTGTCCCAGCAGAACTTTTTGAGGGTGGACGGACACGCCCGCGGGCAATCAGGTGTTGCGGGCAGGCCCCGGGGGCAGGCCCTGCTGAGTCCCCGAGCGCCACCTGGGTTCCTGCCACCACCCTTGGGCCGGGATGAGGTGCCACCTTGTGCGTAGAAGCCCTGCACACAGGCAAGAAGCCCCCAGGCCCGCGGCGCACCCGACCCTGGAGCCCCCTGGCCGGCTGCAGCCACAGGGAACGGGGGTTCTGAGTTGGCAGGCCCCATTCCCGAAGCATCCACGGGCACTTCCCGAAGGGCTGACACCTGCTGCGCCTCAGCAGCCAGCCAACCTCCCTCCCTCTGGCCGGGCACTGCAAGCCACACAGCCACTTGTGTCCCCTGTGTCCCTCCCTGGAGGCCGCAGCGCGTTTTGGGTTTTGGCGCGGACGGGCCCCTCTTGGCTTCCGTAGTCCATTTGCCCCCGGAGCCTGCCAGACCCCTGGCTCTAGGAGGCTGCCCAGGGGCGCTGCCAACAGCCCCCAGGTGCTGGCTAGCCACCTCGGCCGGCCATGGGGGGAGCACACACACCTGCGGGTGTCCCCTGGCCACACACACGAACTGCCCCGCGCTTCCCGGCGTTGCAAATAGGCCCCCCGGGAAGCCCCACCCGCCCTAGGGGCTTGTCGGGCGGGGCCGACGCACGGTGGGTGAGTGGGGAGGGCTGCTGCTGGCACACACCCACTCCTGAAGCCCACTGGGGCGGTCCAAGGGCGAGGAGCTCGGAGCTCGGTCAGGGCTGTCCCAGCAGAACTTTTTGAGGGTGGACGGACACGCCCGCGGGCAATCAGGTGTTGCGGGCAGGCCCCGGGGGCAGGCCCTGCTGAGTCCCCGAGCGCCACCTGGGTTCCTGCCACCAGCCTTGGGCCGGGATGAGGTGCCACCTTGTGCGTAGAAGCCCTGCACACAGGCAAGAAGCCCCCCAGGCCCACGGCGCACCCGACCCTGGAGCCCCCTGGCCGGCTGCAGCCACAGGGAACGGGGGTTCTGAGTTGGCAGGCCCCATTCCCGAAGCATCCACGGGCACTTCCCGAAGGGCTGACACCTGCTGCGCCTCAGCAGCCAGCCAACCTCCCTCCCTCTGGCCGGGCACTGCAAGCCACACAGCCACTTGTGTCCCCTGTGTCCCTCCCTGGAGGCCGCAGCGCGTTTTGGGTTTTGGCGCGGACGGGCCCCTCTCGGCTTCCGTAGTCCATTTGCCCCCGGAGCCTGCCAGACCCCTGGCTCTAGGAGGCTGCCCAGGGGCGCTGCCAACAGCCCCCAGGTGCTGGCTAGCCGCCTCGGCCGGCCATGGGGGGAGCACACACACCTGCGGGTGTCCCCGGGCCGCACACACGAACTGCCCCGCGCTTCCCGGCGTTGCAAATAGGCCCCCCGGGAAGCCCCACCCGCCCTAGGGGCTTGTCGGGCGGGGCCGACGCACGGTGGGTGAGTGGGGAGGGCTGCTGCTGGCACACACCCACTCCTGAAGCCCACTGGGGCGGTCCAAGGGCGAGGAGCTCGGAGCTCGGTCAGGGCTGTCCCAGCAGAACTTTTTGAGGGTGGACGGACACGCCCGCGGGCAATCAGGTGTTGCGGGCAGGCCCCGGGGGCAGGCCCTGCTGAGTCCCCGAGTGCCACCTGGGTTCCTGCCACCACCCTTGGGCCGGGATGAGGTGCCACCTTGTGCGTAGAAGCCCTGCACACAGGCAAGAAGCCCCCCAGGCCTGCGGCGCACCCGACCCTGGAGCCCCCTGGCCGGCTTCAGCCACAGGGAACGGGGGTTCTTTGTTGGCAGGCCCCATTCCCTAAGCATCCACGGGCACTTCCTGAAGGGCTGACACCTGCTGCGCCTCAGCAGCCAGCCAACCTCCCTCCCTCTGGCCGGGCACTGCAAGCCACACAGCCACTTGTGTCCCCTGTGTCCCTCCCTGGAGGTCGCAGCGCGTTTTGGGTTTTGGCGCGGACGGGCCCCTCTCGGCTTCCGTAGTCCATTTGCCCCCGGAGCCTGCCAGACCCCTGGCTCTAGGAGGCTGCCCAGGGGCGCTGCCAACAGCCCCCAGGTGCTGGCTAGCCACAGCAGCCGGCCACCGGGGAGCACACACACCTGCGGGTGTCCCCAGGCCGCACACATGGACTGCCCCGCGCTTCCCTGCGTTGCAAATAGGTCCCCCGGGAAGCCCCGCCGGCCCTAGGGTCTTGTCGGGCGGGGCCGACGCACGGTGGGTGAGTGGGGAGGGCTGCTGCTGGCACACACCCACTCCTGAAGCCCACTGGGGCGGTCCAAGGGCGAGGAGCTCGGAGCTCGGTCAGGGCTGTCCCAGCAGAACATTTTGAGGGTGGACGGACACGCCCGCGGGCAATCAGGTGTTGCGGGCAGGCCCCGGGGGCAGGCCCTGCTGAGTCCCCGAGCGCCACCTGGGTTCCTGCCACCACACTTGGGCCGGGATGAGGTGCCACCTTGTGCGTAGAAGCCCTGCACACAGGCAAGAAGCCCCCCAGGCCCGCGGCGCACCCGACCCTGGAGCCCCCTGGCCGGCTGCAGCCACAGGGAACGGGGGTTCTGAGTTGGCAGGCCCCATTCCCGAAGCATCCACGGGCACTTCCCGAAGGGCTGACACCTGCTGCGCCTCAGCAGCCAGCCAACCTCCCTCCCTCTGGCCGGGCACTGCAAGCCACACAGCCACTTGTGTCCCCTGTGTCCCTCCCTGGAGGCCGCAGCGCGTTTTGGGTTTTGGCGCGGACGGTCCCCTTTCGGCTTCCGTAGTCCATTTGCCCCGGGAGCCTGCCAGACCCCTGGCTCTAGGAGGCTGCCCAGGGGCGCTGCCAACAGCCCCCAGGTGCTGGCTAGCCGCAGCAGCCGGCCACGGGGGAGCACACACACCTGCGGGTGTCCCCAGGCCGCACACACGGACTTCCCCGCGCTTCCCGGCGTTGCAAATAGGTCCCCCGGGAAGCCCCGCCGGCCCTAGGGGCTTGTCGGGCGGGGCCGACGCACGGTGGGTGAGTGGGGAGGGCTGCTGCTGGCACACACCCACTCCTGAAGCCCACTGGGGCGGTCCAAGGGCGAGGAGCTCGAAGCTCGGTCAGGGCTGTCCCAGCAGAATATTTTGAGGGTGGACGGACACGCCCGCGGGCAATCAGGTGTTGCGGGCAGGCCCCGGGGGCAGGCCCTGCTGAGTCCCCGAGCGCCACCTGGGTTCCTGCCACCACCCTTGGGCCGGGATGAGGTGCCACCTTGTGCGTAGAAGCCCTGCACACAGGCAAGAAGCCCCCCAGGCCCGCGGCGCACCCGACCCTGGAGCCCCCTGGCCGGCTGCAGCCACAGGGAACGGGGGTTCTGAGTTGGCAGGCCCCATTCCCGAAGCATCCACGGGCACTTCCCGAAGGGCTGACACCTGCTGCGCCTCAGCAGCCAGCCAACCTCCCTCCCTCTGGCCGGGCACTGCAAGCCACACAGCCACTTGTGTCCCCTGTGTCCCTCCCTGGAGGCCGGAGCGCGTTTTGGGTTTTGGCGCGGACGGGCCCCTCTCGGCTTCCGTAGTCCATTTGCCCCCGGAGCCTGCCAGACCCCTGGCTCTAGGAGGCTGCCCAGGGGCGCTGCCAACAGCCCCCAGGTGCTGGCTAGCCGCAGCAGCCGGCCACGGGGGAGCACACACACCTGCGGGTGTCCCCAGGCCGCACACACGGACTGCCCCGCGCTTCCCGGCATTGCAAATAGGTCCCCCGGGAAGCCCCGCCGGCCCTAGGGGCTTGTCGGGCGGGGCCGACGCACGGTGGGTGAGTGGGGAGGGCTGCTGCTGGCACACACCCACTCCTGAAGCCCACTGGGGCGGACCAAGGGCGAGGAGCTCGGAGCTCGGTCAGGGCTGTCCCAGCAGAACTTTTTGAGGGTGGACGGACACGCCCGCGGGCAATCAGGTGTTGCGGGCAGGCCCCGGGGGCAGGCCCTGCTGAGTCCCTGAGCGCCACCTGGGTTCCTGCCACCACCCTTGGGCCGGGATGAGGTGCCACCTTGTGCGTAGAAGCCCTGCACACAGGCAAGAAGCCCCCCAGGCCCGCGGCGCACCCGACCCTGGAGCCCCCTGGCCGGCTGCAGCCACAGGGAACGGGGGTTCTGAGTTGGCAGGCCCCATTCCCGAAGCATCCACGGGCACTTCCCGAAGGGCTGACACCTGCTGCGCCTCAGCAGCCAGCCAACCTCCCTCCCTCTGGCCGGGCACTGCAAGCCACACAGCCACTTGTGTCCCCTGTGTCCCTCCCTGGAGGCCGCAGCGCGTTTTGGGTTTTGGCGCGGACGGGCCCCTCTCGGCTTCCGTAGTCCATTTGCCCCCGGAGCCTGCCAGACCCCTGGCTCTAGGAGGCTGCCCAGGGGCGCTGCCAAAAGCCCCCAGGTGCTGGCTAGCCGCCTCGGCCGGCCACGGGGGAGCACACACACCTGCGGGTGTCCCCAGGCCGCACACACGGACTGCCCCGCGCTTCCCGGCGTTGCAAATAGGTCCCCCGGGAAGCCCCACCGGCCCTAGGGGCTTGTCGGGCGGGGCTGACGCACGGTGGGTGAGTGGGGAGGGCTGCTGCTGGCACACACCCACTCCTGAAGCCCACTGGGGCGGTCCAAGGGCGAGGAGCTCAGAGCTCGGTCAGGGCTGTCCCAGCAGAACTTTTTGAGGGTGGACGGACACGCCCGCGGGCAATCAGGTGTTGCGGGCAGGCCCTGCTGAGTCCCCGAGCGCCACCTGGGTTCCTGCCACCACCCTTGGGCCGGGATGAGGTGCCACCTTGTGCGTAGAAGCCCTGCACACAGGCAAGAAGCCCCCCAGGCCTGCGGCGCACCCGACCCTGGAGCCCCCTGGCCGGCTTCAGCCACAGGGAACGGGGGTTCTTTGTTGGCAGGCCCCATTCCCTAAGCATCCACGGGCACTTCCCGAAGGGCTGACACCTGCTGCGCCTCAGCAGCCAGCCAACCTCCCTCCCTCTGGCCGGGCACTGCAAGCCACACAGCCACTTGTGTCCCCTGTGTCCCTCCCTGGAGGCCGCAGCGCGTTTTGGGTTTTGGCGCGGACGGGCCCCTCTCGGCTTCCGTAGTCCATTTGCCCCCGGAGCCTGCCAGACCCCTGGCTCTAGGAGGCTGCCCAGGGGCGCTGCCAACAGCCCCCAGGTGCTGGCTAGCCGCAGCAGCCGGCCACGGGGGAGCACACACACCTGCGGGTGTCCCCAGGCCGCACACATGGACTTCCCCGCGCTTCCCGGCGTTGCAAATAGGTCCCCCGGGAAGCCCCGCCGGCCCTAGGGGCTTGTCGGGCGGGGCCGACGCACGGTGGGTGAGTGGGGAGGGCTGCTGCTGGCACACACCCACTCCTGAAGCCCACTGGGGCGGACCAAGGGCGAGGAGCTCGGAGCTCGGTCAGGGCTGTCCCAGCAGAACTTTTTGAGGGTGGACGGACACGCCCGCGGGCAATCAGGTGTTGCGGGCAGGCCCCGGGGGCAGGCCCTGCTGAGTCCCCGAGCGCCACCTGGGTTCCTGCCACCACCCTTGGGCCGGGATGAGGTGCCACCTTGTGCGTAGAAGCCCTGCACACAGGCAAGAAGCCCCCCAGGCCCGCGGCGCACCCGACCCTGGAGCCCCCTGGCCGGCTGCAGCCACAGGGAACGGGGGTTCTGAGTTGGCAGGCCCCATTCCCGAAGCATCCACGGGCACTTCCCGAAGGGCTGACACCTGCTGCGCCTCAGCAGCCAGCCAACCTCCCTCCCTCTGGCCGGGCACTGCAAGCCACACAGCCACTTGTGTCCCCTGTGTCCCTCCCTGGAGGCCGCAGCGCGTTTTGGGTTTTGGCGCGGACGGGCCCCTCTCGGCTTCCGTAGTCCATTTGCCCCCGGAGCCTGCCAGACCCCTGGCTCTAGGAGGCTGCCCAGGGGCGCTGCCAAAAGCCCCCAGGTGCTGGCTAGCCGCCTCGGCCGGCCACGGGGGAGCACACACACCTGCGGGTGTCCCCAGGCCGCACACACGGACTGCCCCGCGCTTCCCGGCGTTGCAAATAGGTCCCCCGGGAAGCCCCACCGGCCCTAGGGGCTTGTCGGGCGGGGCTGACGCACGGTGGGTGAGTGGGGAGGGCTGCTGCTGGCACACACCCACTCCTGAAGCCCACTGGGGCGGTCCAAGGGCGAGGAGCTCAGAGCTCGGTCAGGGCTGTCCCAGCAGAACTTTTTGAGGGTGGACGGACACGCCCGCGGGCAATCAGGTGTTGCGGGCAGGCCCTGCTGAGTCCCCGAGCGCCACCTGGGTTCCTGCCACCACCCTTGGGCCGGGATGAGGTGCCACCTTGTGCGTAGAAGCCCTGCACACAGGCAAGAAGCCCCCCAGGCCCGCGGCGCACCCGACCCTGGAGCCCCCTGGCCGGCTGCAGCCACAGGGAACGGGGGTTCTGAGTTGGCAGGCCCCATTCCCTAAGCATCCACGGGCACTTCCCGAAGGGCTGACACCTGCTGCGCCTCAGCAGCCAGCCAACCTCCCTCCCTCTGGCCGGGCACTGCAAGCCACACAGCCACTTGTGTCCCCTGTGTCCCTCCCTGGAGGCCGCAGCGCGTTTTGGGTTTTGGCGCGGACGGGCCCCTCTCGGCTTCCATAGTCCATTTGCCCCCAGAGCCTGCCAGACCCCTGGCTCTAGGAGGCTGCCCAGGGGCACTGCCAACAGCCCCC
This sequence comes from Lepus europaeus, assembly GCF_033115175.1. Classification (NCBI taxonomy): domain Eukaryota; kingdom Metazoa; phylum Chordata; class Mammalia; order Lagomorpha; family Leporidae; genus Lepus; species Lepus europaeus. The sequence continues at coordinate 67,228 of NW_026909152.1, forward strand.
AGGTGCTGGCTAGCCGCCTCGGCCGGCCACGGGGGAGCACACACACCTGCGGGTGTCCCCAGGCCGCACACACGGACTGCCCCGCGCTTCCCGGCGTTGCAAATAGGTCCCCCGGGAAGCCCCACCAGCCCTAGGGGCTTGTCGGGCGGGGCCGACGCACGGTGGGTGAGTGGGGAGGGCTGCTGCTGGCACACACCCACTCCTGAAGCCCACTGGGGCGGTCCAAGGGCGAGGAGCTCGGAGCTCGGTCAGGGCTGTCCCAGCAGAACTTTTTGAGGGTGGACGGACACGCCCGCGGGCAATCAGGTGTTGCGGGCAGGCCCCGGGGGCAGGCCCTGCTGAGTCCCCGAGCGCCACCTGGGTTCCTGCCACCACCCTTGGGCCGGGATGAGGTGCCACCTTGTGCGTAGAAGCCCTGCACACAGGCAAGAAGCCCCCCAGGCCTGCGGCGCACCCGACCCTGGAGCCCCCTGGCCGGCTTCAGCAACAGGGAACGGGGGTTCTTTGTTGGCAGGCCCCATTCCCTAAGCATCCACGGGCACTTCCCGAAGGGCTGACACCTGCTGCGCCTCAGCAGCCAGCCAACCTCCCTCCCTCTGGCCGGGCACTGCAAGCCACACAGCCACTTGTGTCCCCTGTGTCCCTCCCTGGAGGCCGCAGCGCGTTTTGGGTTTTGGCGCGGACGGGCCCCTCTCGGCTTCCGTAGTCCATTTGCCCCCGGAGCCTGCCAGACCCCTGGCTCTAGGAGGCTGCCCAGGGGCGCTGCCAACAGCCCCCAGGTGCTGGCTAGCCGCAGCAGCCGGCCACGGGGGAGCACACACACCTGCGGGTGTCCCCAGGCCGCACACATGGACTGCCCCGCGCTTCCCGGCGTTGCAAATAGGTCCCCCGGGAAGCCCCGCCGGCCCTAGGGGCTTGTCGGGCGGGGCCGACGCACGGTGGGTGAGTGGGGAGGGCTGCTGCTGGCACACACCCACTCCTGAAGCCCACTGGGGCGGTCCAAGGGCGAGGAGCTCGGAGCTCGGTCAGGGCTGTCCCAGCAGAACATTTTGAGGGTGGACGGACACGCCCGCGGGCAATCAGGTGTTGCGGGCAGGCCCCGGGGGCAGGCCCTGCTGAGTCCCCGAGCGCCACCTGGGTTCCTGCCACCACACTTGGGCCGGGATGAGGTGCCACCTTGTGCGTAGAAGCCCTGCACACAGGCAAGAAGCCCCCCAGGCCCGCGGCGCACCCGACCCTGGAGCCCCCTGGCCGGCTGCAGCCACAGGGAACGGGGGTTCTGAGTTGGCAGGCCCCATTCCCGAAGCATCCACGGGCACTTCCCGAAGGGCTGACACCTGCTGCGCCTCAGCAGCCAGCCAACCTCCCTCCCTCTGGCCGGGCACTGCAAGCCACACAGCCACTTGTGTCCCCTGTGTCCCTCCCTGGAGGCTGCAGCGCGTTTTGGGTTTTGGCGCAGACGGGCCCCTCTCGGCTTCCGTAGTCCATTTGCCCCCGGAGCCTGCCAGACCCCTGGCTCTAGGAGGCTGCCCAGGGGCGCTGCCAACAGCCCCCAGGTGCTGGCTAGCCGCCTCGGCCGGCCATGCGGGGAGCACACACACCTGCGGGTGTCCCCTGGCCGCACACACGAACTGCCCCGCGCTTCCCGGCGTTGCAAATAGGCCCCCCGGGAAGCCCCACCCGCCCTAGGGGCTTGTCGGGCGGGGCCGACGCACGGTGGGTGAGTGGTGAGGGCTGCTGCTGGCACACACCCACTCCTGAAGCCCACTGGGGCGGTCCAAGGGCGAGGAGCTCGGAGCTCGGTCAGGGCTGTCCCAGCAGAACTTTTTGAGGGTGGACGGACACGCCCGCGGGCAATCAGGTGTTGCGGGCAGGCCCCGGGGGCAGGCCCTGCTGAGTCCCCGAGCGCCACCTGGGTTCCTGCCACCACCCTTGGGCCGGGATGAGGTGCCACCTTGTGCGTAGAAGCCCTGCACACAGGCAAGAAGCCCCCCAGGCCTGCGGCGCACCCGACCCTGGAGCCCCCTGGCCGGCTTCAGCCACAGGGAACGGGGGTTCTTTGTTGGCAGGCCCCATTCCCTAAGCATCCACGGGCACTTCCTGAAGGGCTGACACCTGCTGCGCCTCAGCAGCCAGCCAACCTCCCTCCCTCTGGCCGGGCACTGCAAGCCACACAGCCACTTGTGTCCCCTGTGTCCCTCCCTGGAGGCCGCAGCGCGTTTTGGGTTTTGGCGCGGACGGGCCCCTCTCGGCTTCCGTAGTCCATTTGCCCCCGGAGCCTGCCAGACCCCTGGCTCTAGGAGGCTGCCCAGGGGCGCTGCCAACAGCCCCCAGGTGCTGGCTAGCCGCAGCAGCCGGCCACCGGGGAGCACACACACCTGCGGGTGTCCCCAGGCCGCACACATGGACTGCCCCGCGCTTCCCTGCGTTGCAAATAGGTCCCCCGGGAAGCCCCGCCGGCCCTAGGGTCTTGTCGGGCGGGGCCGACGCACGGTGGGTGAGTGGGGAGGGCTGCTGCTGGCACACACCCACTCCTGAAGCCCACTGGGGCGGTCCAAGGGCGAGGAGCTCGGAGCTCGGTCAGGGCTGTCCCAGCAGAACATTTTGAGGGTGGACGGACACGCCCGCGGGCAATCAGGTGTTGCGGGCAGGCCCCGGGGGCAGGCCCTGCTGAGTCCCCGAGCGCCACCTGGGTTCCTGCCACCACACTTGGGCCGGGATGAGGTGCCACCTTGTGCGTAGAAGCCCTGCACACAGGCAAGAAGCCCCCCAGGCCCGCGGCGCACCCGACCCTGGAGCCCCCTGGCCGGCTGCAGCCACAGGGAACGGGGGTTCTGAGTTGGCAGGCCCCATTCCCGAAGCATCCACGGGCACTTCCCGAAGGGCTGACACCTGCTGCGCCTCAGCAGCCAGCCAACCTCCCTCCCTCTGGCCGGGCACTGCAAGCCACACAGCCACTTGTGTCCCCTGTGTCCCTCCCTGGAGGCCGCAGCGCGTTTTGGGTTTTGGCGCGGACGGTCCCCTTTCGGCTTCCGTAGTCCATTTGCCCCGGGAGCCTGCCAGACCCTTGGCTCTAGGAGGCTGCCCAGGGGCGCTGCCAACAGCCCCCAGGTGCTGGCTAGCCGCAGCAGCCGGCCACGGGGGAGCACACACACCTGCGGGTGTCCCCAGGCCGCACACACGGACTTCCCCGCGCTTCCCGGCGTTGCAAATAGGTCCCCCGGGAAGCCCCGCCGGCCCTAGGGGCTTGTCGGGTGGGGCCGACGCACGGTGGGTGAGTGGGGAGGGCTGCTGCTGGCACACACCCACTCCTGAAGCCCACTGGGGCAGTCCAAGGGCGAGGAGCTCGGAGCTCGGTCAGGGCTGTCCCAGCAGAACTTTTTGAGGGTGGACGGACACGCCCGCGGGCAATCAGGTGTTGCGGGCAGGCCCCGGGGGCAGGCCCTGCTGAGTCCCCGAGCGCCACCTGGGTTCCTGCCACCACCCTTGGGCCGGGATGAGGTGCCACCTTGTGCGTAGAAGCCCTGCACACAGGCAAGAAGCCCCCCAGGCCCGCGGCGCACCCGACCCTGGAGCCCCCTGGCCGGCTGCAGCCACAGGGAACGGGGGTTCTGAGTTGGCAGGCCCCATTCCCGAAGCATCCACGGGCACTTCCCGAAGGGCTGACACCTGCTGCGCCTCAGCAGCCAGCCAACCTCCCTCCCTCTGGCCGGGCACTGCAAGCCACACAGCCACTTGTGTCCCCTGTGTCCCTCCCTGGAGGCCGCAGCGCGTTTTGGGTTTTGGCGCGGACGGGCCCCTCTCGGCTTCCGTAGTCCATTTGCCCCCGGAGCCTGCCAGACCCCTGGCTCTAGGAGGCTGCCCAGGGGCGCTGCCAACAGCCCCCAGGTGCTGGCTAGCCGCAGCAGCCGGCCACGGGGGAGCACACACACCTGCGGGTGTCCCCAGGCCGCACACACGGACTGCCCCGCGCTTCCCGGCGTTGCAAATAGGTCCCCCGGGAAGCCCCGCCGGCCCTAGGGGCTTGTCGGGTGGGGCCGACGCACGGTGGGTGAGTGGGGAGGGCTGCTGCTGGCACACACCCACTCCTGAAGCCCACTGGGGCGGTCCAAGGGCGAGGAGCTCGGAGCTCGGTCAGGGCTGTCCCAGCAGAACTTTTTGAGGGTGGACGGACACGCCCGCGGGCAATCAGGTGTTGCGGGCAGGCCCCGGGGGCAGGCCCTGCTGAGTCCCCGAGCGCCACCTGGGTTCCTGCCACCACCCTTGGGCCGGGATGAGGTGCCACCTTGTGCGTAGAAGCCCTGCACACAGGCAAGAAGCCCCCCAGGCCCGCGGCGCACCCGACCCTGGAGCCCCCTGGCCGGCTGCAGCCACAGGGAACGGGGGTTCTGAGTTGGCAGGCCCCATTCCCGAAGCATCCACGGGCACTTCCCGAAGGGCTGACACCTGCTGCGCCTCAGCAGCCAGCCAACCTCCCTCCCTCTGGCCGGGCACTGCAAGCCACACAGCCACTTGTGTCCCCTGTGTCCCTCCCTGGAGGCCGCAGCGCGTTTTGGGTTTTGGCGCGGACGGGCCCCTCTCGGCTTCCGTAGTCCATTTGCCCCCGGAGCCTGCCAGACCCCTGGCTCTAGGAGGCTGCCCAGGGGCGCTGCCAACAGCCCCCAGGTGCTGGCTAGCCGCCTCGGCCGGACACGGGGGAGCACACACACCTGCGGGTGTCCCCAGGCCGCACACACGGACTGCCCCGTGCTTCCCGGCGTTGCAAATAGGTCCCCCGGGAATCCCCGCCGGCCCTAGGGGCTTGTCGGGCGGGGCCGACGCACGGTGGGTGAGTGGGGAGGGCTGCTGCTGGCACACACCCACTCCTGAAGCCCACTGGGGCGGTCCAAGGGCGAGGAGCTCGGAGCTCGGTCAGGGCTGTCCCAGCAGAACTTTTTGAGGGTGGACGGACACGCCCGCGGGCAATCAGGTGTTGCGGGCAGGCCCCGGGGGCAGGCCCTGCTGAGTCCCCGAGCGCCACCTGGGTTCCTGCCACCACCCTTGGGCCGGGATGAGGTGCCACCTTGTGCGTAGAAGCCCTGCACACAGGCAAGAAGCCCCCCAGGCCCGCGGCGCACCCGACCCTGGAGCCCCCTGGCCGGCTGCAGCCACAGGGAACGGGGGTTCTGAGTTGGCAGGCCCCATTCCCGAAGCATCCACGGGCACTTCCCGAAGGGCTGACACCTGCTGCGCCTCAGCAGCCAGCCAACCTCCCTCCCTCTGGCCGGGCACTGCAAGCCACACAGCCACTTGTGTCCCCTGTGTCCCTCCCTGGAGGCCGCAGCGCGTTTTGGGTTTTGGCGCGGACGGGCCCCTCTCGGCTTCCGTAGTCCATTTGCCCCCGGAGCCTGCCAGACCCCTGGCTCTAGGAGGCTGCCCAAGGGCGCTGCCAACAGCCCCCAGGTGCTGGCTAGCCGCCTCGGCCGGCCACGGGGGAGCACACACACCTGCGGGTGTCCCCAGGCCGCACACACGGACTGCCCCGCGCTTCCCGGCGTTGCAAATAGGTCCCCCGAGAAGCCCCGCCGGCCCTAGGGGCTTGTCGGCGGGGCCGACGCACGGTGGGTGAGTGGGGAGGGCTGCTGCTGGCACACACCCACTCCTGAAGCCCACTGGGGCGGTCCAAGGGCGAGGAGCTCGGAGCTCGGTCAGGGCTGTCCCAGCAGAACTTTTTGAGGGTGGACGGACACGCCCGCGGGCAATCAGGTGTTGCGGGCAGGCCCCGGGGGCAGGCCCTGCTGAGTCCCCGAGCGCCACCTGGGTTCCTGCCACCACCCTTGGGCCGGGATGAGGTGCCACCTTGTGCGTAGAAGCCCTGCACACAGGCAAGAAGCCCCCCAGGCCCGCGGCGCACCCGACCCTGGAGCCCCCTGGCCGGCTGCAGCCACAGGGAACGGGGGTTCTGAGTTGGCAGGCCCCATTCCCGAAGCATCCACGGGCACTTCCCGAAGGGCTGACACCTGCTGCGCCTCAGCAGCCAGCCAACCTCCCTCCCTCTGGCCGGGCACTGCAAGCCACACAGCCACTTGTGTCCCCTGTGTCCCTCCCTGGAGGCCGCAGCGCGTTTTGGGTTTTGGCGCGGACGGGCCCCTCTCGGCTTCCGTAGTCCATTTGCCCCCGGAGCCTGCCAGACCCCTGGCTCTAGGAGGCTGCCCAGGGGCGCTGCCAACAGCCCCCAGGTGCTGGCAAGCCGCCTCGGCCGGCCACGGGGGAGCACACACACCTGCGGGTGTCCCCAGGCCGCACACACGGACTGCCCCGCGCTTCCCGGCGTTGCAAATAGGTCCCCCGGGAAGCCCCGCCGGCCCTAGGGGCTTGTCGGGCGGGGCCGACGCACGGTGGGTGAGTGGGGAGGGCTGCTGCTGGCACACACCCACTCCTGAAGCCCACTGGGGCGGTCCAAGGGCGAGGAGCTCGGAGCTCGGTCAGGGCTGTCCCAGCAGAACTTTTTGAGGGTGGACGGACACGCCCGCGGGCAATCAGGTGTTGCGGGCAGGCCCCGGGGGCAGGCCCTGCTGAGTCCCCGAGCGCCACCTGGGTTCCTGCCACCACCCTTGGGCCGGGATGAGGTGCCACCTTGTGCGTAGAAGCCCTGCACACAGGCAAGAAGCCCCCCAGGCCCGCGGGCGCGCCCGACCCTGGAGCCCCCTGGCTGGCTGCAGCCACAGGGAACGGGGATTCTGAGTTGGCAGCCCCCATTCCCGAAGCATCCACGGGCAGTTCCCCGAAGGGCTGACACCGGCTGCGCCTCAGCAGCCAGACAACCTCCCTCCCTCTGGTCGGGCACTGCAAGCCACACAGCCACTTGTGTCCCCTGTGTCCCTGGAGGCCGCAGCGCGTTTTGGGTTTTGGCGCGGACGGGCCCCTCTCGGCTTCCGTAGTCCATTTGGCCCTGGAACCTATCCAGACTCCTGGCCCCAGGGGCGGGCCCTGCTGAGTCCCCGAGCGCCTCCTGGGTTCCTGCCACCACCCTTGGGCCGGGATGAGGTGCCACCTTTTGTGTAGAAGCCCTGCACACAGGCAAGAAGCCTCCCAGGCCCGCGGGCGCGCCCGACCCTGGAGCCCCCTGGCTGGCTGCAGCCACAGGGCACGGGGGTTCTGAGTTGGCAGCCCCCATTCCCGAAGCATCCACGGGCAGTTCCCCGAAGGGCTGACACCGGCTGCGCCTCAGCAGCCAGACAACCTCCCTCCCTCTGGTCGGGCACTGCAAGCCACACAGCCACTTGTGTCCCCTGTGTCCCTGGAGGCCGCAGCGCGTTTTGGGTTTTGGCGCGGAAGGGCCCCTCTCGGCTTCTGTAGTCCATTTGCCCCCGGAGCCTGCCAGACCCCTGGCCCCAGGGGCGGGCCCTGCTGAGTCCCCGAGCGCCTCCTGGGTTCCTGCCACCACCCTTGGGCCGGGATGAGGTGCCACCTTGTGCGTAGAAGCCCTGCACACAGGCAAGAAGCCCCCCAGGCCCGCGGGCGCGCCCGACCCTGGAGCCCCCTGGCTGGCTGCAGCCACAGGGAACGGGGGTTCTGAGTTGGCAGCCCCCATTCCCGAAGCATCCACGGGCAGTTCCCCGAAGGGCTGACACCGGCTGCGCCTCAGCAGCCAGACAACCTCCCTCCCTCTGGTCGGGCACTGCAAGCCACACAGCCACTTGTGTCCCCTGTGTCCCTGGAGGCTGCAGCGCGTTTTGGGTTTTGGCGCGGACGGGCCCCTCTCGGCTTCCGTAGTCCATTTGCCCCCGGAGCCTGCCAGACCCCTGGCCCCAGGGGCGGGCCCTGCTGAGTCCCCGAGCGCCTCCTGGGTTCCTGCCACCACCCTTGGGCCGGGATGAGGTGCCACCTTGTGCGTAGAAGACCTGCACACAGGCAAGAAGCCCCCCAGGCCCGCGGGCGCGCCCGACCCTGGAGCCCCCTGGCTGGCTGCAGCCACAGGGCACGGGGGTTCTGAGTTGGCAGCCCCCATTCCCGAAGCATCCACGGGCAGTTCCCCGAAGGGCTGACACCGGCTGCGCCTCAGCAGCCAGACAACCTCCCTCCCTCTGGTTGGGCACTGCAAGCCACACAGCCACTTGTGTCCCCTGTGTCCCTGGAGGCCGCAGCGCGTTTTGGGTTTTGGCGCGGACGGGCCCCTCTCGGCTTCCGTAGTCCATTTGCCCCCGGAGCCTGCCAGACCCCTGGCCCCAGGGGCGGGCCCTGCTGAGTCCCCGAGCGCCTCCTGGGTTCCTGCCACCACCCTTGGGCCGGGATGAGGTGCCACCTTGTGCGTAGAAGCCCTGCACACAGGCAAGAAGTCCCCCAGGCCCGCGGGCGCGCCCGACCCTGGAGCCCCCTGGCTGGCTGCAGCCACAGGGAACGGGGGTTCTGAGTTGGCAGCCCCCATTCAGAAGCATCCACGGGCAGTTCCCCGAAGGGCTGACACCGGCTGCGCCTCAGCAGCCAGACAACCTCCCTCCCTCTGGTTGGGCACTGCAAGCCACACAGCCACTTGTGTCCCCTGTGTCCCTGGAGGCCGCAGCGCGTTTTGGGTTTTGGCGCGGACGGGCCCCTCTCGGCTTCCGTAGTCCATTTGCCCCCGGAGCCTGCCAGACCCCCTGCCCCAGGAGCGGGCCCTGCTGAGTTCCCGAGCGCCTCCTGGGTTCCTGCCACCACCCTTGGGCCGGGATGAGGTGCCACCTTGTGCGTAGAAGCCCTGCACACAGGCAAGAAGCCCCCCAGGCTCGCGGGCGCGCCTGACCCTGGACTCCCCTGGCTGGCTGCAGCCACAGGGAACGGGGGTTCTGAGTTGGCAGCCCCCATTCCCGAAGCATCCACGGGCAGTTCTCCGAAGGGCTGACACCGGCTGCGCCTCAGCAGCCAGACAACCTCCCTCCCTCTGGTCGGGCACTGTAAGCCACACAGCCACTTGTGTCCCCTGTGTCCCTGGAGGCCGCAGCGCGTTTTGGGTTTTGGCGCGGACGGGCCCCTCTCGGCTTCCGTAGTCCATTTGCCCCCGGAGCCTGCCAGACCCCTGGCCCCAGGGGCGGGCCCTGCTGAGTCCCCGAGCGCCTCCTGGGTTCCTGCCACCACCCTTGGGCCGGGATGAGGTGCCACCTTGTGCGTAGAAGCCCTGCACACAGGCAAGAAGCCCCCCAGGCCCGCGGGCGCGCCCGACCCTGGAACCCCCTGGCTGGCTGCAGCCACAGGGAACGGGGGTTCTGAGTTGGCAGCCCCCATTCAGAAGCATCCACGGGCAGTTCTCCGAAGGGCTGACACCGGCTGCGCCTCAGCAGCCAGACAACCTCCCTCCCTCTGGTCGGGCACTGCAAGCCACACAGCCACTTGTGTCCCCTGTGTCCCTGGAGGCCGCAGCGCGTTTTGGGTTTTGGCGCGGACGGGCCCCTCTCGGCTTCCGTAGTCCATTTGCCCCCGGAGCCTGCCAGACCCCTGGCCCCAGGGGCGGGCCCTGCTGAGTCCCCGAGCGCCTCCTGGGTTCCTGCCACCACCCTTGGGCCGGGATGAGGTGCCACCTTGTGCGTAGAAGCCCTGCACACAGGCAAGAAGCCCCCCAGGCCCGCGGGCGCGCCTGACCCTGGACTCCCCTGGCTGGCTGCAGCCACAGGGAACGGGGGTTCTGAGTTGGCAGCCCCCATTCAGAAGCATCCACGGGCAGTTCCCCGAAGGGCTGACACCGGCTGCGCCTCAGCAGCCAGAGAACCTCCCTCCCTCTGTTCGGGCACTGCAAGCCACACAGCCACTTGTGTCCCCTGTGTCCCTGGAGGCCTCAGCGCGTTTTGGGTTTTGGCGCGGACGGGCCCCTCTCGGCTTCCCTAGTCCATTTGCCCCCGGAGCCTGCCAGACCCTGGCCCCAGGGGCGGGCCCTGCTGAGTCCCCGATTGCCTCCTGGGTTCCTGCCACCACCCTTGGGCCGGGATGAGGTGCCACCTTGTGCGTAGAAGCCCTGCACACAGGCAAGATGCCCCCCAGGCCCGCGGGCGCGCCCGACCCTGGAGCCCCCTGGCTGGCTGCAGCCACAGGGAACGGGGGTTCTGAGTTGGCAGCCCCCATTCCCGAAGCATCCACGGGCAGTTCCCCGAAGGGCTGACACCGGCTGCGCCTCAGCAGCCAGACAACCTCCCTCCCTCTGGTCGGGCACTGCAAGCCACACAGCCACTTGTGTCCCCTGTGTCCCTGGAGGCCGCAGCGCGTTTTGGGTTTTGGCGCGGACGGGCCCCTCTCGGCTTCCGTAGTCCATTTGGCCCTGGAACCTATCCAGACTCCTGGCCCCAGGGGCGGGCCCTGCTGAGTCCCCGAGCGCCTCCTGGGTTCCTGCCACCACCCTTGGGCCGGGATGAGGTGCCACCTTGTGCGTAGAAGCCCTGCACACAGGCAAGAAGCCCCCCAGGCCCGCAGGCGCGCCCGACCCTGGAGGCCCCTGGCTGGCTGCAGCCACAGGGAACGGGGGTTCTGAGTTGGCAGCCCCCATTCCCGAAGCATCCACAGGCAGTTCCCCGAAGGGCTGACACCGGCTGCGCCTCAGCAGCCAGACAACCTCCCTCCCTCTGGTCGGGCACTGTAAGCCACACAGCCACTTGTGTCCCCTGTGTCCCTGGAGGCCGCAGCGCGTTTTGGGTTTTGGCGCGGACGGGCCCCTCTCGGCTTCCGTAGTCCATTTGCCCCCGGAGCCTGCCAGACCCCTGGCCCCAGGGGCGGGCCCTGCTGAGTCCCCGAGCGCCTCCTGGGTTCCTGCCACCACCCTTGGGCCGGGATGAGGTGCCACCTTGTGCGTAGAAGCCCTGCACACAGGCAAGAAGTCCCCCAGGCCCGCGGGCGCGCCCGACCCTGGAGCCCCCTGGCTGGCTGCAGCCACAGGGAACGGGGGTTCTGAGTTGGCAGCCCCCATTCAGAAGCATCCACGGGCAGTTCCCCGAAGGGCTGACACCGGCTGCGCCTCAGCAGCCAGACAACCTCCCTCCCTCTGGTCGGGCACTGCAAGCCACACAGCCACTTGTGTCCCCTGTGTCCCTGGAGGCCGCAGCGCGTTTTGGGTTTTGGCGCGGACGGGCCCCTCTCGGCTTCCGTAGTCCATTTGCCCCCGGAGCCTGCCAGACCCCTGGCCCCAGGGGCGGGCCCTGCTGAGTCCCCGAGCGCCTCCTGGGTTCCTGCCACCACCCTTGGGCCGGGATGAGGTGCCACCTTGTGCGTAGAAGCCCTGCACACAGGCAAGAAGCCCCCCAGGCCCGCGGGCGCGCCCGACCCTGGAGCCCCCTGGCTGGCTGCAGCCACAGGGAACGGGGGTTCTGAGTTGGCAGCCCCCATTCAGAAGCATCCACGGGCAGTTCCCCGAAGGGCTGACACCGGCTGCGCCTCAGCAGCCAGACAACCTCCCTCCCTCTGGTCGGGCACTGCAAGCCACACAGCCACTTGTGTCCCCTGTGTCCCTGGAGGCCGCAGCGCGTTTTGGGTTTTGGCGCGGACGGGCCCCTCTCGGCTTCCGTAGTCCATTTGCCCCCGGAGCCTGCCAGATCCCTGGCCCCAGGGGCGGGCCCTGCTGAGTCCCCGAGCGCCTCCTGGGTTCCTGCCACCACCCTTGGGCTGGGATGAGGTGCCACCTTGTGCGTAGAAGCCCTGCACACAGGCAAGAAGCCCTCCAGGCCCGCGGGCGCGCCCGACCCTGGAGCCCCCTGGCTGGCTGCAGCCACAGGGCACGGGGGTTCTGAGTTGGCAGCCCCCATTCCCGAAGCATCCACGGGCAGTTCCCCGAAGGGCTGACACCGGCTGCGCCTCAGCAGCCAGACAACCTCCCTCCCTCTGGTCGGGCACTGCAAGCCACACAGCCACTTGTGTCCCCTGTGTCCCTGGAGGCCGCAGCGCGTTTTGGGTTTTGGCGCGGACGGGCCCCTCTCGGCTTCCGTAGTCCATTTGCCCCCGGAGCCTGCCAGACCCCTGGCCCCAGGGGCGGGCCCTGCTGAGTCCCCGAGCTCCTCCTGGGTTCCTGCCACCACCCTTGGGCCGGGATGAGGTGCCACCTTGTGCGTAGAAGCCCTGCACACAGGCAAGAAGCCCCCCAGGCCCGTGGGCGCGCCTGACCCTGGACTCCCCTGGCTGGCTGCAGCCACAGGGAACGGGGTTTCTGAGTTGGCAGCCCCCATTCCCGAAGCATCCACGGGCAGTTCTCCGAAGGGCTGACACCGGCTGTGCCTCAGCAGCCAGACAACCTCCCTCCCTCTGGTCGGGCACTGTAAGCCACACAGCCACTTGTGTTCCCTGTGTCCCTGGAGGCCGCAGCGCGTTTTGGGTTTTGGCGCGGACGGGCCCCTCTCGGCTTCCGTAGTCCATTTGCCCCCGGAGCCTGCCAGACCCCTGGCCCCAGGGGCGGGCCCTGCTGAGTCCCCGAGCACCTCCTGGGTTCCTGCCACCACCCTTGGGCCGGGATGAGGTGCCACCTTGTGCGTAGAAGCCCTGCACACAGGCAAGAAGCCCCCAAGGCCCGCGGGCGCGCCCGACCCTGGAGCCCCCTGGCTGGCTGCAGCCACAGGGAACGGGGGTTCTGAGTTGGCAGCCCCCATTCAGAAGCATCCACGGGCAGTTCCCCGAAGGGCTGACACCGGCTGCGCCTCAGCAGCCAGACAACCTCCCTCCCTCTGGTCGGGCACTGCAAGCCACACAGCCACTTGTGTCCCCTGTGTCCCTGGAGGCCGCAGCGCGTTTTGGGTTTTGGCGCGGACGGGCCCCTCTCGGCTTCCGTAGTCCATTTGCCCCCGGAGCCTGCCAGATCCCTGGCCCCAGGGGCGGGCCCTGCTGAGTCCCCGAGCGCCTCCTGGGTTCCTGCCACCACCCTTGGGCTGGGATGAGGTGCCACCTTGTGCGTAGAAGCCCTGCACACAGGCAAGAAGCCCCCCAGGCCCGCGGGCGCGCCCGACCCTGGAGCCCCCTGGCTGGCTGCAGCCACAGGGCACGGGGGTTCTGAGTTGGCAGCCCCCATTCCCGAAGCATCCACGGGCAGTTCCCCGAAGGGCTGACACCGGCTGCGCCTCAGCAGCCAGACAACCTCCCTCCCTCTGGTCGGGCACTGCAAGCCACACAGCCACTTGTGTCCCCTGTGTCCCTGGAGGCCGCAGCGCGTTTTGGGTTTTGGCGCGGACGGGCCCCTCTCGGCTTCCGTAGTCCATTTGCCCCCGGAGCCTGCCAGACCCCTGGCCCCAGGGGCGGGCCCTGCTGAGTCCCCGAGCTCCTCCTGGGTTCCTGCCACCACCCTTGGGCCGGGATGAGGTGCCACCTTGTGCGTAGAAGCCCTGCACACAGGCAAGAAGCCCCCCAGGCCCGTGGGCGCGCCTGACCCTGGACTCCCCTGGCTGGCTGCAGCCACAGGGAACGGGGTTTCTGAGTTGGCAGCCCCCATTCCCGAAGCATCCACGGGCAGTTCTCCGAAGGGCTGACACCGGCTGTGCCTCAGCAGCCAGACAACCTCCCTCCCTCTGGTCGGGCACTGTAAGCCACACAGCCACTTGTGTTCCCTGTGTCCCTGGAGGCCGCAGCGCGTTTTGGGTTTTGGCGCGGACGGGCCCCTCTCGGCTTCCGTAGTCCATTTGCCCCCGGAGCCTGCCAGACCCCTGGCCCCAGGGGCGGGCCCTGCTGAGTCCCCGAGCACCTCCTGGGTTCCTGCCACCACCCTTGGGCCGGGATGAGGTGCCACCTTGTGCGTAGAAGCCCTGCACACAGGCAAGAAGCCCCCCAGGCCCGCGGGCGCGCCCGACCCTGGAGCCCCCTGGCTGGCTGCAGCCACAGGGAACGGGGGTTCTGAGTTGGCAGCCCCCATTCAGAAGCATCCACGGGCAGTTCCCCTCAGGGCTGACACCGGCTGCGCCTCAGCAGCCAGACAACCTCCCTCCCTCTGGTCGGGCACTGCAAGCCACACAGCCACTTGTGTCCCCTGTGTCCCTGGAGGCCGCAGCGCGTTTTGGGTTTTGGCGCGGACGGGCCCCTCTCGGCTTCCGTAGTCCATTTGCCCCCGGAGCCTGCCAGACCCCTGGCCCCAGGGGCGGGCCCTGCTGAGTCCCCGAGCGCCTCCTGGGTTCCTGCCACCACCCTTGGGCCGGGATGAGGTGCCACCTTGTGCGTAGAAGCCCTGCACACAGGCAAGAAGCCCCCCAGGCCCGCGGGCGCGCCCGACCCTGGAGCCCCCTGGCTGGCTGCAGCCACAGGGAACGGGGGTTCTGAGTTGGCAGCCCCCATTCAGAAGCATCCACGGGCAGTTCCCCGAAGGGCTGACACCGGCTGCGCCTCAGCAGCCAGACAACCTCCCTCCCTCAGTTCGGGCACTGCAAGCCACACAGCCACTTGTGTCCCCTGTGTCCCTGGAGGCCTCAGCGCGTTTTGGGTTTTGGCGCGGACGGGCCCCTCTCGGCTTCCCTAGTCCATTTGCCCCCGGAGCCTGCCAGACCCTGGCCCCAGGGGCGGGCCCTGCTGAGTCCCCGATTGCCTCCTGGGTTCCTGCCACCACCCTTGGGCCGGGATGAGGTGCCACCTTGTGCGTAGAAGCCCTGCACACAGGCAAGAAGCCCCCCAGGCCCGCGGGCGCGCCCGACCCTGGAGCCCCCTGGCTGGCTGCAGCCACAGGGCACGGGGGTTCTGAGTTGGCAGCCCCCATTCCCGAAGCATCCACGGGCAGTACCCCGAAGGGCTGACACCGGCTGCGCCTCAGCAGCCAGACAACCTCCCTCCCTCTGGTCGGGCACTGCAAGCCACACAGCCACTTGTGTCCCCTGTGTCCCTGGAGGCCGCAGCGCGTTTTGGGTTTTGGCGCGGACGGGCCCCTCTCGGCTTCCGTAGTCCATTTGCCCCCGGAGCCTGCCAGACCCCTGGCCCCAGGGGCGGGCCCTGCTGATTCCCCGAGTGCCTCCTGGGTTCCTGCCACCACCCTTGGGCCGGGATGAGGTGCCACCTTGTGCGTAGAAGCCCTGCACACAGGCAAGAAGCCCCCCAGGCCCACGGGCGCGCCCGACCCTGGAGCCCCCTGGCTGGCTGCAGCCACAGGGAACGGGGGTTCTGAGTTGGCAGCCCCCATTCCCGAAGCATCCACGGGCAGTTCCCCGAAGGGCTGACACCGGCTGCGCCTCAGCAGCCAGACAACCTCCCTCCCTCTGGTCGGGCACTGCAAGCCACACAGCCACTTGTGTCCCCTGTGTCCCTGGAGGCCGCAGCGCGTTTTGGGTTTTGGCGCGGACGGGCCCCTCTCGGCTTCCGTAGTCCATTTGGCCCTGGAACCTATCCAGACTCCTGGCCCCAGGGGCGGGCCCTGCTGAGTCCCCGAGCGCCTCCTGGGTTCCTGCCACCACCCTTGGGCCGGGATGAGGTGCCACCTTTTGTGTAGAAGCCCTGCACACAGGCAAGAAGCCCCCCAGGCCCGCGGGCGCGCCTGACCCTGGAGCCCCCTGGCTGGCTGCAGCCACAGGGAACGGGGGTTCTGAGTTGGCAGCCCCCATTCCCGAAGCATCCACGGGCAGTTCCCCGAAGGGCTGACACCGGCTGCGCCTCAGCAGCCAGACAACCTCCCTCCCTCTGGTCGGGCACTGCAAGCCACACAGCCACTTGTGTCCCCTGTGTCCCTGGAGGCCGCAGCGCGTTTTGGGTTTTGGCGCGGACGGGCCCCTCTCGGCTTCCGTAGTCCATTTGCCCCCGGAGCCTGCCAGACCCCTGGCCCCAGGGGCGGGCCCTGCTGAGTCCCCGAGCGCCTCCTGGGTTCCTGCCACCACCCTTGGGCCGGGATGAGGTGCCACCTTGTGCGTAGAAGCCCTGCACACAGGCAAGAAGCCCCCCAGGCCCGCGGGCGCGCCCGACCCTGGAGCCCCCTGGCTGGCTGCAGCCACAGGGAACGGGGGTTCTGAGTTGGCAGCCCCCATTCAGAAGCATCCACGGGCAGTTCCCCGAAGGGCTGACACCGGCTGCGCCTCAGCAGCCAGACAACCTCCCTCCCTCTGGTCGGGCACTGCAAGCCACACAGCCACTTGTGTCCCCTGTGTCCCTGGAGGCCGCAGCGCGTTTTGGGTTTTGGCGCGGACGGGCCCCTCTCGGCTTCCGTAGTCCATTTGCCCCCGGAGCCTGCCAGACCCCTGGCCCCAGGGGCGGGCCCTGCTGAGTCCCCGAGCGCCTCCTGGGTTCCTGCCACCACCCTTGGGCCGGGATGAGGTGCCACCTTGTGCGTAGAAGCCCTGCACACAGGCAAGAAGCCCCCCAGGCCCGCGGGCGCGCCCGACCCTGGAGCCCCCTGGCTGGCTGCAGCCACAGGGAACGGGGGTTCTGAGTTGGCAGCCCCCATTTCCGAAGCATCCACGGGCAGTTCCCCGAAGGGCTGACACCGGCTGCGCCTCAGCAGCCAGACAACCTCCCTCCCTCTGGTCGGGCACTGCAAGCCACACAGCCACTTGTGTCCCCTGTGTCCCTGGAGGCCTCAGCGCGTTTTGGGTTTTGGCGCGGACGGGCCCCTCTCGGCTTCCCTAGTCCATTTGCCCCCGGAGCCTGCCAGACCCTGGCCCCAGGGGCGGGCCCTGCTGAGTCCCCGATTGCCTCCTGGGTTCCTGCCACCACCCTTGGGCCGGGATGAGGTGCCACCTTGTGCGTAGAAGCCCTGCACACAGGCAAGAAGCCCCCCAGGCCCGCGGGCGCGCCCGACCCTGGAGCCCCCTGGCTGGCTGCAGCCACAGGGCACGGGGGTTCTGAGTTGGCAGCCCCCATTCCCGAAGCATCCACGGGCAGTACCCCGAAGGGCTGACACCGGCTGCGCCTCAGCAGCCAGACAACCTCCCTCCCTCTGGTCGGGCACTGCAAGCCACACAGCCACTTGTGTCCCCTGTGTCCCTGGAGGCCGCAGCGCGTTTTGGGTTTTGGCGCGGACGGGCCCCTCTCGGCTTCCGTAGTCCATTTGCCCCCGGAGCCTGCCAGACCCCTGGCCCCAGGGGCGGGCCCTGCTGATTCCCCGAGTGCCTCCTGGGTTCCTGCCACCACCCTTGGGCCGGGATGAGGTGCCACCTTGTGCGTAGAAGCCCTGCACACAGGCAAGAAGCCCCCCAGGCCCACGGGCGCGCCCGACCCTGGAGCCCCCTGGCTGGCTGCAGCCACAGGGAACGGGGGTTCTGAGTTGGCAGCCCCCATTCCCGAAGCATCCACGGGCAGTTCCCCGAAGGGCTGACACCGGCTGCGCCTCAGCAGCCAGACAACCTCCCTCCCTCTGGTCGGGCACTGCAAGCCACACAGCCACTTGTGTCCCCTGTGTCCCTGGAGGCCGCAGCGCGTTTTGGGTTTTGGCGCGGACGGGCCCCTCTCGGCTTCCGTAGTCCATTTGGCCCTGGAACCTATCCAGACTCCTGGCCCCAGGGGCGGGCCCTGCTGAGTCCCCGAGCGCCTCCTGGGTTCCTGCCACCACCCTTGGGCCGGGATGAGGTGCCACCTTGTGCGTAGAAGCCCTGCACACAGGCAAGAAGCCCCCCAGGCCCGCGGGCGCGCCCGACCCTGGAGCCCCCTGGCTGGCTGCAGCCACAGGGAACGGGGGTTCTGAGTTGGCAGCCCCCATTCAGAAGCATCCACGGGCAGTTCCCCGAAGGGCTGACACCGGCTGCGCCTCAGCAGCCAGACAACCTCCCTCCCTCTGGTCGGGCACTGCAAGCCACACAGCCACTTGTGTCCCCTGTGTCCCTGGAGGCCGCAGCGCGTTTTGGGTTTTGGCGCGGACGGGCCCCTCTCGGCTTCCGTAGTCCATTTGCCCCCGGAGCCTGCCAGACCCCTGGCCCCAGGGGCGGGCCCTGCTGAGTCCCCGAGCGCCTCCTGGGTTCCTGCCACCACCCTTGGGCCGGGATGAGGTGCCACCTTGTGCGTAGAAGCCCTGCACACAGGCAAGAAGCCCCCCAGGCCCGCGGGCGCGCCCGACCCTGGAGCCCCCTGGCTGGCTGCAGCCACAGGGAACGGGGGTTCTGAGTTGGCAGCCCCCATTCAGAAGCATCCACGGGCAGTTCCCCGAAGGGCTGACACCGGCTGCGCCTCAGCAGCCAGACAACCTCCCTCCCTCTGGTCGGGCACTGCAAGCCACACAGCCACTTGTGTCCCCTGTGTCCCTGGAGGCCGCAGCGCGTTTTGGGTTTTGGCGCGGACGGGCCCCTCTCGGCTTCCGTAGTCCATTTGCCCCCGGAGCCTGCCAGACCCCTGGCCCCAGGGGCGGGCCCTGCTGAGTCCCCGAGCTCCTCCTGGGTTCCTGCCACCACCCTTGGGCGGGATGAGGTGCCACCTTGTGCGTAGAAGCCCTGCACACAGGCAAGAAGCCCCCCAGGCCCGCGGGCGCACCTGACCCTGGACTCCCCTGGCTGGCTGCAGCCACAGGGAACGGGGTTTCTGAGTTGGCAGCCCCCATTCCCGAAGCATCCACGGGCAGTTCTCCGAAGGGCTGACACCGGCTGTGCCTCAGCAGCCAGACAACCTCCCTCCCTCTGGTCGGGCACTGTAAGCCACACAGCCACTTGTGTTCCCTGTGTCCCTGGAGGCCGCAGCGCGTTTTGGGTTTTGGCGCGGACGGGCCCCTCTCGGCTTCCGTAGTCCATTTGGCCCCGGAGCCTGCCAGACCACTGGCCCCAGGGGCGGGCCCTGCTGAGTCCCCGAGCGCCACCTGGGTTCCTGCCACCACCCTTGGGCCGGGATGAGGTGCCACCTTGTGCGTAGAAGCCCTGCACACAGGCAAGAAGCCCCGCAGGCCCGCGGGCGCGCCCGACCCTGGAGCCCCCTGGCTGGCTGCAGCCACAGGGCACGGGGGTTCTGAGTTGGCAGCCCCCATTCCCGAAGCATCCACGGGCAGTTCCCCGAAGGGCTGACACCGGCTGCGCCTCAGCAGCCAGACAACCTCCCTCCCTCTGGTCGGGCACTGCAAGCCACACAGCCACTTGTGTCCCCTGTGTCCCTGGAGGCCGCAGCGCGTTTTGGGTTTTGGCGCGGACGGGCCCCTCTCGGCTTCCGTAGTCCATTTGCCCCCGGAGCCTGCCAGACCCCTGGCCCCAGGGGCGGGCCCTGCTGAGTCCCCGAGTGCCTCCTGGGTTCCTGCCACCACCCTTGGGCCGGGATGAGGTGCCACCTTGTGCGTAGAAGCCCTGCACACAGGCAAGAAGCCCCCCAGGCCCGCGGGCACGCCCGACCCTGGAGCCCCCTGGCTGGCTGCAGCCACAGGGCACGGGGGTTCTGAGTTGGCAGCCCCCATTCAGAAGCATCCACGGGCAGTTCCCCGAAGGGCTGACACCGGCTGCGCCTTAGCAGCAAGACAACCTCCCTCCCTCTGGTCGGGCACTGCAAGCCACACAGCCACTTGTGTCCCCTGTGTCCCTGGAGGCCGCAGCGCGTTTTGGGTTTTGGCGCGGACGGGCCCCTCTCGGCTTCCGTAGTCCATTTGCCCCCGGAGCCTGCCAGACCCCTGGCCCCAGGGGCGGGCCCTGCTGAGTCCCCGAGCGCCTCCTGGGTTCCTGCCACCACCCTTGGGCTGGGATGAGGTGCCACCTTGTGCGTAGAAGCCCTGCACACAGGCAAGAAGCCCCCCAGGCCCGCGGGCGCGCCCGACCCTGGAGCCCCCTGGCTGGCTGCAGCCACAGGGAACGGGGGTTCTGAGTTGGCAGCCCCCATTTCCGAAGCATCCACGGGCAGTTCCCCGAAGGGCTGACACCGGCTGCGCCTCAGCAGCCAGACAACCTCCCTCCCTCTGGTCGGGCACTGCAAGCCACACAGCCACTTGTGTCCCCTGTGTTCCTGGAGGCCGCAGCGCGTTTTGGGTTTTGGCGCGGACGGGCCCCTCTCGGCTTCCGTAGTCCATTTGCCCCCGGAGCCTGCCAGACCCCTGGCCCCAGGGGCGGGCCCTGCTGAGTCCCCGAGCGCCTCCTGGGTTCCTGCCACCACCCTTGGGCCGGGATGAGGTGCCACCTTGTGCGTAGAAGCCCTGCACACAGGCAAGAAGCCCCCCAGGCCCGCTGGCGCGCCCGACCCTGGAGCCCCCTGGCTGGCTGCAGCCACAGGGAACGGGGGTTCTGAGTTGGCAGCCCCCATTCCCGAAGCATCCACGGACAGTTCCCTGAAGGGCTGACACCGGCTGCGCCTCAGCAGCCAGACAACCTCCCTCCCTCTGGTCGGGCACTGCAAGCCACACAGCCACTTGTGTCCCCTGTGTCCCTGGAGGCCGCAGCGCATTTTGGGTTTTGGCGCGGACGGGCCCCTCTCGGCTTCCGTAGTCCATTTGCCCCCGGAGCCTGCCAGACCCCTGGCCCCAGGGGCGGGCCCTGCTGAGTCCCCGAGCGCCTCCTGGGTTCCTGCCACCACCCTTGGGCCGGGATGAGGTGCCACCTTGTGCGTAGAAGCACTGCACACAGGCAAGAAGCCCCCCAGGCCCGCGGGCGCGCCCGAACCTGGAGCCCCCTGGCTGGCTGCAGCCACAGGGAACGGGGGTTCTGAGTTGGCAGCCCCCATTCAGAAGCATCCACGGGCAGTTCCCCGAAGGGCTGACACCGGCTGCGCCTCAGCAGCCAGACAACCTCCCTCCCTCTGGTCGGGCACTGCAAGCCACACAGCCACTTGTGTCCCCTGTGTCCCTGGAGGCCGCAGCGCGTTTTGGGTTTTGGCGCGGACGGGCCCCTCTCGGCTTCCGTAGTCCATTTGCCCCCGGAGCCTGCCAGACCCCTGGCCCCAGGGGCGGGCCCTGCTGAATCCCCGAGCGCCTCCTGGGTTCCTGCCACCACCCTTGGGCCGGGATGAGGTGCCACCTTGTGCGTAGAAGCCCTGCACACAGGCAAGAAGCCCCCCAGGCCCGCGGGCGCGCCTGACCCTGGAGCCCCCTGGCTGGCTGCAGCCACAGGGAACGGGGGTTCTGAGTTGGCAGCCCCCATTCCCGAAGCATCCACGGGCAGTTCCCCGAAGGGCTGACACCGGCTGCGCCTCAGCAGCCAGACAACCTCCCTCCCTCTGGTCGGGCACTGCAAGCCACACAGCCACTTGTGTCCCCTGTGTCCCTGGAGGCCGCAGCGCGTTTTGGGTTTTGGGGCGGACGGGCCCCTCTCGGCTTCCCTAGTCCATTTGCCCCCGGAGCCTGCCAGACCCCTGGCCCCAGGGGCGGGCCCTGCTGAGTCCCCGAGTGCCTCCTGGGTTCCTGCCACCACCCTTGGGCCGGGATGAGGTGCCACCTTGTGCGTAGAAGCCCTGCACACAGGCAAGAAGCCCCCCAGGCCCGCGGGCACGCCCGACCCTGGAGCCCCCTGGCTGGCTGCAGCCACAGGGCACGGGGGTTCTGAGTTGGCAGCCCCCATTCAGAAGCATCCACGGGCAGTTCCCCGAAGGGCTGACACCGGCTGCGCCTTAGCAGCAAGACAACCTCCCTCCCTCTGGTCGGGCACTGCAAGCCACACAGCCACTTGTGTCCCCTGTGTCCCTGGAGGCCGCAGCGCGTTTTGGGTTTTGGCGCGGACGGGCCCCTCTCGGCTTCCGTAGTCCATTTGCCCCCGGAGCCTGCCAGACCCCTGGCCCCAGGGGCGGGCCCTGCTGAGTCCCCGAGCGCCTCCTGGGTTCCTGCCACCACCCTTGGGCTGGGATGAGGTGCCACCTTGTGCGTAGAAGCCCTGCACACAGGCAAGAAGCCCCCCAGGCCCGCGGGCGCGCCCGACCCTGGAGCCCCCTGGCTGGCTGCAGCCACAGGGAACGGGGGTTCTGAGTTGGCAGCCCCCATTTCCGAAGCATCCACGGGCAGTTCCCCGAAGGGCTGACACCGGCTGCGCCTCAGCAGCCAGACAACCTCCCTCCCTCTGGTCGGGCACTGCAAGCCACACAGCCACTTGTGTCCCCTGTGTTCCTGGAGGCCGCAGCGCGTTTTGGGTTTTGGCGCGGACGGGCCCCTCTCGGCTTCCGTAGTCCATTTGCCCCCGGAGCCTGCCAGACCCCTGGCCCCAGGGGCGGGCCCTGCTGAGTCCCCGAGCGCCTCCTGGGTTCCTGCCACCACCCTTGGGCCGGGATGAGGTGCCACCTTGTGCGTAGAAGCCCTGCACACAGGCAAGAAGCCCCCCAGGCCCGCTGGCGCGCCCGACCCTGGAGCCCCCTGGCTGGCTGCAGCCACAGGGAACGGGGGTTCTGAGTTGGCAGCCCCCATTCCCGAAGCATCCACGGACAGTTCCCTGAAGGGCTGACACCGGCTGCGCCTCAGCAGCCAGACAACCTCCCTCCCTCTGGTCGGGCACTGCAAGCCACACAGCCACTTGTGTCCCCTGTGTCCCTGGAGGCCGCAGCGCATTTTGGGTTTTGGCGCGGACGGGCCCCTCTCGGCTTCCGTAGTCCATTTGCCCCCGGAGCCTGCCAGACCCCTGGCCCCAGGGGCGGGCCCTGCTGAGTCCCCGAGCGCCTCCTGGGTTCCTGCCACCACCCTTGGGCCGGGATGAGGTGCCACCTTGTGCGTAGAAGCACTGCACACAGGCAAGAAGCCCCCCAGGCCCGCGGGCGCGCCCGAACCTGGAGCCCCCTGGCTGGCTGCAGCCACAGGGAACGGGGGTTCTGAGTTGGCAGCCCCCATTCAGAAGCATCCACGGGCAGTTCCCCGAAGGGCTGACACCGGCTGCGCCTCAGCAGCCAGACAACCTCCCTCCCTCTGGTCGGGCACTGCAAGCCACACAGCCACTTGTGTCCCCTGTGTCCCTGGAGGCCGCAGCGCGTTTTGGGTTTTGGCGCGGACGGGCCCCTCTCGGCTTCCGTAGTCCATTTGCCCCCGGAGCCTGCCAGACCCCTGGCCCCAGGGGCGGGCCCTGCTGAATCCCCGAGCGCCTCCTGGGTTCCTGCCACCACCCTTGGGCCGGGATGAGGTGCCACCTTGTGCGTAGAAGCCCTGCACACAGGCAAGAAGCCCCCCAGGCCCGCGGGCGCGCCTGACCCTGGAGCCCCCTGGCTGGCTGCAGCCACAGGGAACGGGGGTTCTGAGTTGGCAGCCCCCATTCCCGAAGCATCCACGGGCAGTTCCCCGAAGGGCTGACACCGGCTGCGCCTCAGCAGCCAGACAACCTCCCTCCCTCTGGTCGGGCACTGCAAGCCACACAGCCACTTGTGTCCCCTGTGTCCCTGGAGGCCGCAGCGCGTTTTGGGTTTTGGGGCGGACGGGCCCCTCTCGGCTTCCCTAGTCCATTTGCCCCCGGAGCCTGCCAGACCCCTGGCCCCAGGGGCGGGCCCTGCTGAGTCCCCGAGTGCCTCCTGGGTTCCTGCCACCACCCTTGGGCCGGGATGAGGTGCCACCTTGTGCGTAGAAGCCCTGCACACAGGCAAGAAGCCCCCCAGGTCCGCGGGCGCGCCCGACCCTGGAGCCCCCTGGCTGGCTGCAGCCACAGGGCACGGGGGTTCTGAGTTGGCAGCCCCCATTCCCGAAGCATCCACGGGCAGTTCCCCGAAGGGCTGACACCGGCTGCGCCTCAGCAGCCAGACAACCTCCCTCCCTCTGGTCGGGCACTGCAAGCCACACAGCCACTTGTGTCCCCTGTGTCCCTGGAGGCCGCAGCGCGTTTTGGGTTTTGGCGCGGACGGGCCCCTCTCGGCTTCCGTAGTCCATTTGGCCCTGGAGCCTGCCAGACCCCTGGCCCCAGGGGAGGGTCCTGCTGAGTCCCCGAGCGCCTCCTGGGTTCCTGCCACCACCCTTGGGCCGGGATGAGGTGGCACCTTGTGCGTAGAAGCCCTTCACACAGGCAAGAAGCCCCCCAGGCCCGCGGGCGCGCCCGACCCTGGAGCCCCCTGGCTGGCTGCAGCCACAGGGAACGGGGGTTCTGAGTTGGCAGGCCCCATTCCCGAAGCATCCACGGGCAGTTCTCCGAAGGGCTGACACCGGCTGCGCCTCAGCAGCCAGACAACCTCCCTCCCTCTGGTCGGGCACTGTAAGCCACACAGCCACTTGTGTCCCCTGTGTCCCTGGAGGCCGCAGCGCGTTTTGGGTTTTGGCGCGGACGGACCCCTCTCGGCTTCCGTAGTCCATTTGCCCCGGAGCCTGCCAGACCCCTGGCCCCAGGGGCGGGCCCTGCTGAGTCCCCGAGCGCCTCCTGGGTTCCTGCCACCACCCTTGGGCCGGGAGGAGGTGCCACCTTGTGCGTAGAAGCCCTGCACACAGGCAAGAAGCCCCCCAGGCCCGCGGGCGCGCCCGACCCTGGAGCCCCCTGGCTGGCTGCAGCCACAGGGCACGGGGGTTCTGAGTTGGCAGCCCCCATTCCCGAAGCATCCACGGGCAGTTCCCCGAAGGGCTGACACCGGGCTGCGCCTCAGCAGCCAGACAACCTCCCTCCCTCTGGTCGGGCACTGCAAGCCACACAGCCACTTGTGTCCCCTGTGTCCCTGGAGGCCGCAGCGCGTTTTGGGTTTTGGGGCGGACGGGCCCCTCTCGGCTTCCCTAGTCCATTTGCCCCCGGAGCCTGCCAGACCCCTGGCCCCAGGGGCGGGGCCCTGCTGAGTCCCCGAGTGCCTCCTGGGTTCCTGCCACCACCCTTGGGCCGGATGAGGTGCCACCTTGTGCGTAGAAGCCCTGCACACAGGCAAGAAGCCCCCCAGGCCCGCGGGCGCGCCCGACCCTGGAGCCCCCTGGCTGGCTGCAGCCACAGGGCACGGGGGTTCTGAGTTGGCAGCCCCCATTCCCGAAGCATCCACGGGCAGTTCTCCGAAGGGCTGACACCGGCTGCGCCTCAGCCAGACAACCTCCCTCCCTCTGGTCGGGCACTGCAAGCCACACAGCCACTTGTGTCCCCTGTGTCCCTGGAGGCCGCAGCGCGTTTTGGGTTTTGGCGCGGACGGGCCCCCTCTCGGCTTCCCGTAGTCCATTTGGCCCTGGAAGCTGCCAGATCCCTGGCCCCAGGGGCGGGCCCTGCTGATTCCCCGAGCGCCTCCTGGGTTCCTGCCACCACCCTTGGGCCGGGATGAGGTGCCACCTTGTGCGTAGAAGCCCTGCACACAGGCAAGAAGCCCCCCCCAGGCCCGCGGGCGCGCCCGACCCCTGGAGCCCCCTGGCTGGCTGCAGCCACAGGGCACGGGGGTTCTGAGTTGGCAGCCCACATTCCCGAAGCATCCACGGACAGTTCCCCGAAGGGCTGACACCGGCTGCGCCTCAGCAGCCAGACAACCTCCCTCCCTCTGGTCGGGCACTGCAAGCCACACAGCCACTTGTGTCCCCTGTGTCCCTGGAGGCCGCAGCGCGTTTTGGGTTTTGGCGCGGACGGGCCCCTCTCGGCTTCCGTAGTCCATTTGCCCCCGGAGCCTGCCAGACCCCTGGCCCCAGGGGCGGGCCCTGCTGAGTCCCCGAGCGCCTCCTGGGTTCCTGCCACCACCCTTGGGCCGGGATGAGGTGCCACCTTGTGCGTAGAAGCCCTGCACACAGGCAAGAAGCCCCCCAGGCCCGCGGGCGCGCCCGACCCTGGAGCCCCCTGGCTGGCTGCAGCCACAGGGAACGGGGGTTCTGAGTTGGCAGCCCCCATTCCCGAAGCATCCACGGGCAGTTCCCCGAAGGGCTGACACCGGCTGCGCCTCAGCAGCCAGACAACCTCCCTCCCTCTGGTCGGGCACTGCAAGCCACACAGCCACTTGTGTCCCCTGTGTCCCTGGAGGCCGCAGCGCGTTTTGGGTTTTGGCGCGGACGGGCCCCTCTCGGCTTCCGTAGTCCGTTTGCCCCCGGAGCCTGCCAGACCCCTGGCCCCAGGGGCGGGCCCTGCTGAGTCCCCGAGTGCCTCCTGGGTTCCTGCCACCACCCTTGGGCCGGGATGAGGTGCCACCTTGTGCGTAGAAGCCCTGCACACAGGCAAGAAGCCCCCCAGGCCCGCGGGCGCGCCCGACCCTGGAGCCCCCTGGCTGGCTGCAGCCACAGGGAACGGGGGTTCTGAGTTGGCAGCCCCCATTCCCGAAGCATCCACGGGCAGTTCCCCGAAGGGCTGACACCGGCTGCGCCTCAGCAGCCAGACAACCTCCCTCCCTCTGGTCGGGCACTGCAAGCCACACAGCCACTTGTGTCCCCTGTGTCCCTGGAGGCCGCAGCGCGTTTTGGGTTGTGGCGCGGACGGGCCCCTCTCGGCTTCCGTAGTCCATTTGGCCCCGGAACCTGCCAGACCCCTGGCCCCAGGGGCGGGCCCTGCTGATTCCCCGAGCGCCTCCTGGGTTCCTGCCACCACCCTTGGGCCGGGATGAGGTGCCACCTTGTGCGTAGAAGCCCTGCACACAGGCAAGAAGCCCCCCAGGCCCGCGGGCGCGCCCGACCCTCGAGCCCCTGCTGGCTGCAGCCACAGGGAACGGGGGTTCTGAGTTGGCAGCCCCCATTCCCGAAGCATCCACGGACAGTTCCCTGAAGGGCTGACACCGGCTGCGCCTCAGCAGCCAGACAACCTCCCTCCCTCTGGTCGGGCACTGCAAGCCACACAGCCACTTGTGTCCCCTGTGTCCCTGGAGGCCGCAGCGCATTTTGGGTTTTGGCACGGACTGGCCCCTCTCGGCTTCCGTAGTCCATTTGCCCCCGGAGCCTGCCAGACCCCTGGCCCCAGGGGCGGGCCCTGCTGAGTCCCCGAGCGCCTCCTGGGTTCCTGCCACCACCCTTGGGCCGGGATGAGGTGCCACCTTGTGCGTAGAAGCCCTGCACACAGGCAAGAAGCCCCCCAGGCCCGCGGGCGCGCCCGACCCTGGAGCCCCCTGGCTGGCTGCAGCCACAGGGCATGGGGATTCTGAGTTGGCAGCCCCCATTCCCGAAGCATCCACGGGCAGTTCCCCGAAGGGCTGACACCGGCTGCGCCTCAGCAGCCAGACAACCTCCCTCCCTCTGGTCGGGCACTGCAAGCCACACAGCCACTTGTGTCCCCTGTGTCCCTGGAGGCCGCAGCGCGTTTTGGGTTTTGGCGCGGACGGGCCCCTCTCGGCTTCCGTAGTCCATTTGCCCCCGGAGCCTGCCAGACCCCTGGCCCCAGGGCCGGGCCCTGCTGAGTCCCCGAGTGCCTCCTGGGTTCCTGCCACCACCCTTGGGCCGGGATGAGGTGCCACCTTGTGCGTAGAAGCCCTGCACACAGGCAAGAAGCCCCCCAGGCCCGCGGGCGCGCCCGACCCTGGAGCCCCCTGGCTGGCTGCAGCCACAGGGCACGGGGGTTCTGAGTTGGCAGCCCCCATTCCCGAAGCATCCACGGGCAGTTCCCCGAAGGTCTGACACCGGCTGCGCCTCAGCAGCCAGACAACCTCCCTCCCTCTGGTCGGGCACTGCAAGCCACACAGCCACTTGTGTCCCCTGTGTCCCTGGAGGCCGCAGCGCGTTTTGGGTTTTGGCGCGGACGGGCCCCTCTCGGCTTCCGTAGTCCATTTGGCCCCGGAACCTGCCAGACCCCTGGCCCCAGGGGCGGGCCCTGCTGATTCCCCGAGCGCCTCCTGGGTTCCTGCCACCACCCTTGGGCCGGGATGAGGTGCCACCTTGTGCGTAGAAGCCCTGCACACAGGCAAGAAGCCCCCCAGGCCCGCGGGCGCGCCCGACCCTCGAGCCCCCTGGCTGGCTGCAGCCACAGGGCACGGGGGTTCTGAGTTGGCAGCCCCCATTCCCGAAGCATCCACGGACAGTTCCCCGAAGGGCTGACACCGGCTGCGCCTCAGCAGCCAGACAACCTCCCTCCCTCTGGTCGGGCACTGCAAGCCACACAGCCACTTGTGTCCCCTGTGTCCCTGGAGGCCGCAGCGCGTTTTGGGTTTTGGCGTGGACGGGCCCCTCTCGGCTTCCGTAGTCCATTTGCCCCCGGAGCCTGCCAGACCCCTGGCCCCAGGGGCGGGCCCTGCTGAGTCCCCGAGCGCCTCCTGGGTTCCTGCCACCACCCTTGGGCCGGGATGAGGTGCCACCTTGTGCGTAGAAGCCCTGCACACAGGCAAGAAGCCCCCCAGGCCCGCGGGCGCGCCCGACCCTGGAGCCCCCTGGCTGGCTGCAGCCACAGGGCACGGGGGTTCTGAGTTGGCAGCCCCCATTCCCGAAGCATCCACGGGCAGTTCCCCGAAGGGCTGACACCGGCTGTGCCTCAGCAGCCAGACAACCTCCCTCCCTCTGGTCGGGCACTGCAAGCCACACAGCCACTTGTGTCCCCTGTGTCCCTGGAGGCCGCAGCGCGTTTTGGGTTTTGGCGCGGACGGGCCCCTCTCGGCTTCCGTAGTCCATTTGGCCCTGGAACCTATCCAGACTCCTGGCCCCAGGGGCGGGCCCTGCTGAGTCCCCGAGCGCCTCCTGGGTTCCTGCCACCACCCTTGGGCCGGGATGAGGTGCCACCTTTTGTGTAGAAGCCCTGCACACAGGCAAGAAGCCCCCCAGGCCCGCGGGCGCGCCCGACCCTGGAGCCCCCTGGCTGGGTGCAGCCACAGGGCACGGGGGTTCTGATTTGGCAGCCCCCATTCCCGAAGCATCCACGGACAGTTCCCCGAAGGGCTGACACCGGCTGCGCCTCAGCAGCCAGACAACCTCCCTCCCTCTGGTCGGGCACTGCAAGCCACACAGCCACTTGTGTCCCCTGTGTCCCTGGAGGCCGCAGCGCGTTTTGGGTTTTGGCGCGGACGGGCCCCTCTCGGCTTCCGTAGTCCATTTGCCCCCGGAGCCTGCCAGACCCCTGGCCCCAGGGGCGGGCCCTGCTGAGTCCCCGAGCGCCTCCTGGGTTCCTGCCACCACCCTTGGGCTGGGATGAGGTGCCACCTTGTGCGTAGAAGCCCTGCACACAGGCAAGAAGCCCCCCAGGCCCGCGGGCGCGCCCGACCCTGGAGCCCCCTGGCTGGCTGCAGCCACAGGGAACGGGGGTTCTGAGTTGGCAGGCCCCATTCCGGAAGCATCCACAGGCAGTTCCCCGAAGGGCTGACACCGGCTGCGCCTCAGCAGCCAGACAACCTCCCTCCCTCTGGTCGGGCACTGCAAGCCACACAGCCACTTGTGTCCCCTGTGTCCCTGGAGGCCGCAGCGCGTTTTGGGTTTTGGCGCGGACGGGCCCCTCTCGGCTTCCGTAGTCCATTTGCCCCCGGAGCCTGCCAGACTCCTGGCCCCAGGGGCGGGCCCTGCTGAGTCCCCGAGCGCCTCCTGGGTTCCTGCCACCACCCTTGGGCCGGGATGAGGTGCCACCTTTTGTGTAGAAGCCCTGCACACAGGCAAGAAGCCCCCCAGGCCCGCGGGCGCGCCCGACCCTGGAGCCCCCTGGCTGGGTGCAGCCACAGGGCACGGGGGTTCTGATTTGGCAGCCCCCATTCCCGAAGCATCCACGGACAGTTCCCCGAAGGGCTGACACCGGCTGCGCCTCAGCAGCCAGACAACCTCCCTCCCTCTGGTCGGGCACTGCAAGCCACACAGCCACTTGTGTCCCCTGTGTCCCTGGAGGCCGCAGCGCGTTTTGGGTTTTGGCGCGGACGGGCCCCTCTCGGCTTCCGTAGTCCATTTGCCCCCGGAGCCTGCCAGACCCCTGGCCCCAGGGGCGGGCCCTGCTGAGTCCCCGAGCGCCTCCTGGGTTCCTGCCACCACCCTTGGGCTGGGATGAGGTGCCACCTTGTGCGTAGAAGCCCTGCACACAGGCAAGAAGCCCCCCAGGCCCGCGGGCGCGCCCGACCCTGGAGCCCCCTGGCTGGCTGCAGCCACAGGGAACGGGGGTTCTGAGTTGGCAGCCCCCATTCCCGAAGCATCCACGGGCAGTTCCCCGAAGGGCTGACACCGGCTGCGCCTCAGCAGCCAGACAACCTCCCTCCCTCTGGTCGGGCACTGTAAGCCACACAGCCACTTGTGTTCCCTGTGTCCCTGGAGGCCGCAGCGCGTTTTGGGTTTTGGCACGGACGGGCCCCTCTCGGCTTCCGGAGTCCATTTGGCCCCGGAGCCTGCCAGACCCCTGGCCCCAGGGGCGGGCCCTGCTGAGTCCCCGAGCGCCTCCTGGGTTCCTGCCACCACCCTTGGGCCGGGATGAGGTGCCACCTTGTGCGTAGAAGCCCTGCACACAGGCAAGAAGCCCCCCAGGCCCGCGGGCGCGCCCGACCCTGGAGCCCCCTGGCTGGCTGCAGCCACAGGGAACGGGGGTTCTGAGTTGGCAGGCCCCATTCCGGAAGCATCCACAGGCAGTTCCCCGAAGGGCTGACACCGGCTGCGCCTCAGCAGCCAGACAACCTCCCTCCCTCTGGTCGGGCACTGCAAGCCACACAGCCACTTGTGTCCCCTGTGTCCCTGGAGGCCGCAGCGCGTTTTGGGTTTTGGCGCGGACGGGCCCCTCTCGGCTTCCGTAGTCCATTTGGCCCTGGAACCTATCCAGACTCCTGGCCCCAGGGGCGGGCCCTGCTGAGTCCCCGAGCGCCTCCTGGGTTCCTGCCACCACCCTTGGGCCGGGATGAGGTGCCACCTTTTGTGTAGAAGCCCTGCACACAGGCAAGAAGCCCCTCAGGCCCGCGGGCGCGCCCGACCCTGGAGCCCCCTGGCTGGCTGCAGCCACAGGGCACGGGGGTTCTGAGTTGGCAGCCCCCATTCCCGAAGCATCCACGGGCAGTTCCCCGAAGGGCTGACACCGGCTGCGCCTCAGCAGCCAGACAACCTCCCTCCCTCTGGTCGGGCACTGCAAGCCACACAGCCACTTGTGTCCCCTGTGTCCCTGGAGGCCGCAGCGCGTTTTGGGTTTTGGCGCGGACGGGCCCCTCTCGGCTTCCGTAGTCCATTTGCCCCCGGAGCCTGCCAGACCCCCTGCCCCAGGAGCGGGCCCTGCTGAGTCCCCGAGCGCCTCCTGGGTTCCTGCCAACACCCTTGGGCCGGGATGAGGTGCCACCTTGTGCGTAGAAGCCCTGCACACAGGCAAGAAGCCCCCCAGGCTCGCGGGCGCGCCTGACCCTGGACTCCCCTGGCTGGCTGCAGCCACAGGGAACGGGGGTTCTGAGTTGGCAGCCCCCATTCCCGAAGCATCCACGGGCAGTTCTCCGAAGGGCTGACACCGGCTGCGCCTCAGCAGCCAGACAACCTCCCTCCCTCTGGTCGGGCACTGTAAGCCACACAGCCACTTGTGTCCCCTGTGGCCCTGGAGGCCGCAGCGCGTTTTCGCTTTTGGCGCGGACGGGCCCCTCTCGGCTTCCGTAGTCCATTTGCCCCCGGAGCCTGCCAGACCCCTGGCCCCAGGGGCGGGCCCTGCTGAGTCCCCGAGCGCCTCCTGGGTTCCTGCCACCACCCTTGGGCCGGGATGAGGTGCCACCTTGTGCGTAGAAGCCCTGCACACAGGCAAGAAGCCCCCGAGGCCCGCGGGCGCGCCCGACCCTGGAGCCCCCTGGCTGGCTGCAGCCACAGGGAACGGGGGTTCTGAGTTGGCAGCCCCCATTCAGAAGCATCCACGGGCAGTTCCCCGAAGGGCTGACACCGGCTGCGCCTCAGCAGCCAGACAACCACCCTCCCTCTGGTCGGGCACTGCAAGCCACACAGCCACTTGTGTTCCCTGTGTCCCTGGAGGCCTCAGCGCGTTTTGGGTTTTGGCGCGGACGGGCCCCTCTTGGCTTCCGTAGTCCATTTGCCCCCGGAGCCTGCCAGACCCCTGGCCCCAGGGACGGGCCCTGCTGATTCCCCGAGCGCCTCCTGGGTTCCTGCCACCACCCTTGGGCCGGGATGAGGTGCCACCTTGTGCGTAGAAGCCCTGCACACAGGCAAGAAGCCCCCCAGGCCCGCGGGCGCGCCCGACCCTGGAGCCCCCTGGCTGGCTGCAGCCACAGGGAACGGGGGTTCTGAGTTGGCAGCCCCCATTCCCGAAGCATCCACGGGCAGTTCCCCGAAGGGCTGACACCGGCTGCGCCTCAGCAGCCAGACAACCTCCCTCCCTCTGGTCGGGCACTGCAAGCCACACAGCCACTTGTGTCCCCTGTGGCCCTGGAGGCCGCAGCGCGTTTTGGGTTTTGGCGCGGACGGGCCCCTCTCGGCTTCCGTAGTCCATTTGGCCCCGGAACCTGCCAGACCCCTGGCCCCAGGGGCGGGCCCTGCTGATTCCCCGAGCGCCTCCTGGGTTCCTGCCACCACCCTTGGGCCGGGATGAGGTGCCACCTTGTGCGTAGAAGCCCTGCACACAGGCAAGAAGCCCCCCAGGCCCGCGGGCGCGCCCGACCCTCGAGCCCCCTGGCTGGCTGCAGCCACAGGGCACGGGGGTTCTGAGTTGGCAGCCCCCATTCCCGAAGCATCCACGGACAGTTCCCTGAAGGGCTGACACCGGCTGCGCCTCAGCAGCCAGACAACCTCCCTCCCTCTGGTCGGGCACTGCAAGCCACACAGCCACTTGTGTCCCCTGTGTCCCTGGAGGCCGCAGCGCGTTTTGGGTTTTGGCGCGGACGGGCCCCTCTCGGCTTCCGTAGTCCATTTGCCCCCGGAGCCTGCCAGACCCCTGGCACCAGGGGCGGGCCCTGCTGAGTCCCCGAGCGCCTCCTGGGTTCCTGCCACCACCCTTGGGCCGGGATGAGGTGCCACCTTGTGCGTAGAAGCCCTGCACACAGGCAAGAAGCCCCCCAGGCCCGCGGGCGCGCCCGACCCTGGAGCCCCCTGGCTGGCTGCAGCCACAGGGCACGGGGGTTCTGAGTTGGCAGCCCCCATTCCCGAAGCATCCACGGGCAGTTCCCCGAAGGGCTGACACCGGCTGTGCCTCAGCAGCCAGACAACCTCCCTCCCTCTGGTCGGGCACTGCAAGCCACACAGCCACTTGTGTCCCCTGTGTCCCTGGAGGCCGCAGCGCGTTTTGGGTTTTGGCGCGGACGGGCCCCTCTCGGCTTCCGTAGTCCATTTGGCCCTGGAACCTATCCAGACTCCTGGCCCCAGGGGCGGGCCCTGCTGAGTCCCCGAGCGCCTCCTGGGTTCCTGCCACCACCCTTGGGCCGGGATGAGGTGCCACCTTTTGTGTAGAAGCCCTGCACACAGGCAAGAAGCCCCCCAGGCCCGCGGGCGCGCCCGACCCTGGAGCCCCCTGGCTGGGTGCAGCCACAGGGCACGGGGGTTCTGATTTGGCAGCCCCCATTCCCGAAGCATCCACGGACAGTTCCCCGAAGGGCTGACACCGGCTGCGCCTCAGCAGCCAGACAACCTCCCTCCCTCTGGTCGGGCACTGCAAGCCACACAGCCACTTGTGTCCCCTGTGTCCCTGGAGGCCGCAGCGCGTTTTGGGTTTTGGCGCGGACGGGCCCCTCTCGGCTTCCGTAGTCCATTTGCCCCCGGAGCCTGCCAGACCCCTGGCCCCAGGGGCGGGCCCTGCTGAGTCCCCGAGCGCCTCCTGGGTTCCTGCCACCACCCTTGGGCTGGGATGAGGTGCCACCTTGTGCGTAGAAGCCCTGCACACAGGCAAGAAGCCCCCCAGGCCCGCGGGCGCGCCCGACCCTGGAGCCCCCTGGCTGGCTGCAGCCACAGGGCACGGGGGTTCTGAGTTGGCAGCCCCCATTCCCGAAGCATCCACGGGCAGTTCCCCGAAGGGCTGACACCGGCTGCGCCTCAGCAGCCAGACAACCTCCCTCCCTCTGGTCGGGCACTGTAAGCCACACAGCCACTTGTGTTCCCTGTGTCCCTGGAGGCCGCAGCGCGTTTTGGGTTTTGGCGCGGACGGGCCCCTCTCGGCTTCCGGAGTCCATTTGGCCCCGGAGCCTGCCAGACCCCTGGCCCCAGGGGCGGGCCCTGCTGAGTCCCCGAGCGCCTCCTGGGTTCCTGCCACCACCCTTGGGCCGGGATGAGGTGCCACCTTGTGCGTAGAAGCCCTGCACACAGGCAAGAAGCCCCCCAGGCCCGCGGGCGCGCCCGACCCTGGAGCCCCCTGGCTGGCTGCAGCCACAGGGAACGGGGGTTCTGAGTTGGCAGGCCCCATTCCGGAAGCATCCACAGGCAGTTCCCCGAAGGGCTGACACCGGCTGCGCCTCAGCAGCCAGACAACCTCCCTCCCTCTGGTCGGGCACTGCAAGCCACACAGCCACTTGTGTCCCCTGTGTCCCTGGAGGCCGCAGCGCGTTTTGGGTTTTGGCGCGGACGGGCCCCTCTCGGCTTCCGTAGTCCATTTGGCCCTGGAACCTATCCAGACTCCTGGCCCCAGGGGCGGGCCCTGCTGAGTCCCCGAGCGCCTCCTGGGTTCCTGCCACCACCCTTGGGCCGGGATGAGGTGCCACCTTTTGTGTAGAAGCCCTGCACACAGGCAAGAAGCCCCTCAGGCCCGCGGGCGCGCCCGACCCTGGAGCCCCCTGGCTGGCTGCAGCCACAGGGCACGGGGGTTCTGAGTTGGCAGCCCCCATTCCCGAAGCATCCACGGGCAGTTCCCCGAAGGGCTGACACCGGCTGCGCCTCAGCAGCCAGACAACCTCCCTCCCTCTGGTCGGGCACTGCAAGCCACACAGCCACTTGTGTCCCCTGTGTCCCTGGAGGCCGCAGCGCGTTTTGGGTTTTGGCGCGGACGGGCCCCTCTCGGCTTCCGTAGTCCATTTGCCCCCGGAGCCTGCCAGACCCCCTGCCCCAGGAGCGGGCCCTGCTGAGTCCCCGAGCGCCTGCTGGGTTCCTGCCACCACCCTTGGGCCGGGATGAGGTGCCACCTTGTGCGTAGAAGCCCTGCACACAGGCAAGAAGCCCCCCAGGCTCGCGGGCGCGACTGACCCTGGACTCCCCTGGCTGGCTGCAGCCACAGGGAACGGGGGTTCTGAGTTGGCAGCCCCCATTCCCGAAGCATCCACGGGCAGTTCTCCGAAGGGCTGACACCGGCTGCGCCTCAGCAGCCAGACAACCTCCCTCCCTCTGGTCGGGCACTGTAAGCCACACAGCCACTTGTGTCCCCTGTGGCCCTGGAGGCCGCAGCGCGTTTTGGGTTTTGGCGCGGACGGGCCCCTCTCGGCTTCCGTAGTCCATTTGCCCCCGGAGCCTGCCAGACCCCTGGCCCCAGGGGCGGGCCCTGCTGAGTCCCCGAGCGCCTCCTGGGTTCCTGCCACCACCCTTGGGCCGGGATGAGGTGCCACCTTGTGCGTAGAAGCCCTGCACACAGGCAAGAAGCCCCCCAGGCCCGCGGGCGCGCCCGACCCTGGAGCCCCCTGGCTGGCTGCAGCCACAGGGCACGGGGGTTCTGAGTTGGCAGCCCCCATTCCCGAAGCATCCACGGGCAGTTCCCCGAAGGGCTGACACCGGCTGCGCCTCAGCAGCCAGACAACCTCCCTCCCTCTGTTCGGGCACTGCAAGCCACACAGCCACTTGTGTCCCCTGTGTCCCTGGAGGCCGCAGCGCGTTTTGGGTTTTGGCGCGGACGGGCCCCTCTCGGCTTCCCTAGTCCATTTGCCCCCGGAGCCTGCCAGACCCCTGGCCCCAGGGGCGGGCCCTGCTGAGTCCCCGAGCGCCTCCTGGGTTCCTGCCACCACCCTTGGGCCGGGATGAGGTGCCACCTTGTGCGTAGAAGCCCTGCACACAGGCAAGAAGCCCCCCAGGCCCGCGTGCGCGCCCGACCCTGGAGCCCCCTGGCTGGCTGCAGCCACAGGGAACGGGGGTTCTGAGTTGGCAGCCCCCATTCCCGAAGCATCCATGGGCAGTTCCCCGAAGGGCTGACACCGGCTGCGCCTCAGCAGCCAGACAACCTCCCTCCCTCTGGTCAGGCACTGCAAGCCACACAGCCACTTGTGTCCCCTGTGTCCCTGGAGACTGCAGCGCGTTTTGGGTTTTGGCGCGGACGGGCCCCTCTCGGCTTCCGTAGTCCATTTGGCCCCGGAGCCTGCCAGACCCCTGGCCCCAGGGGCGGGCCCTGCTGATTCCCCGAGCGCCTCCTGGGTTCATGCCACCACCCTTGGGCCGGGATGAGGTGCCACCTTGTGCGTAGAAGCCCTGCACACAGGCAAGAAGCCCCCCAGGCCCGCGGGCGCACCCGACCCTGGAGCCCCCTGGCTGGCTGCAGCCACAGGGAACGGGGGTTCTGAGTTGGCAGCCCCCATTCCCGAAGCATCCACGGGCAGTTCCCCGAAGGGCTGACACCGGCTGTGCCTCAGCAGCCAGACAACCTCCCTCCCTCTGGTCGGGCACTGCAAGCCACACAGCCACTTGTGTCCCCTGTGTCCCTGGAGGCCGCAGCGCGTTTTGGGTTTTGGCGCGGACGGGCCCCTCTCGGCTTCCGTAGTCCATTTGCCCCCGGAGCCTGCCAGACCCCTGGCCCCAGGGGCGGGCCCTGCTGAGTCCCCGAGCGCCTCCTGGGTTCCTGCCACCACCCTTGGGCCGGGATGAGGTGCCACCTTGTGCGTAGAAGCCCTGCACACAGGCAAGAAGCCCCCCAGGCCCGCGGGCGCGCCCGACCCTGGAGCCCCCTGGCTGGCTGCAGCCACAGGGAACGGGGGTTCTGAGTTGGCAGCCCCCATTCCCGAAGCATCCACGGGCAGTTCCCCGAAGGGCTGACACCGGCTGCGCCTCAGCAGCCAGACAACCTCCCTCCCTCTGTTCGGGCACTGCAAGCCACACAGCCACTTGTGTCCCCTGTGTCCCTGGAGGCCGCAGCGCGTTTTGGGTTTTGGCGCGGACGGGCCCCTCTCGGCTTCCCTAGTCCATTTGCCCCCGGAGCCTGCCAGACCCCTGGCCCCAGGGGCGGGCCCTGCTGAGTCCCCGAGCGCCTCCTGGGTTCCTGCCACCACCCTTGGGCCGGGATGAGGTGCCACCTTGTGCGTAGAAGCCCTGCACACAGGCAAGAAGCCCCCCAGGCCCGCGTGCGCGCCCGACCCTGGAGCCCCCTGGCTGGCTGCAGCCACAGGGAACGGGGGT
This sequence comes from Lepus europaeus, assembly GCF_033115175.1. Taxonomy (NCBI): domain Eukaryota; kingdom Metazoa; phylum Chordata; class Mammalia; order Lagomorpha; family Leporidae; genus Lepus; species Lepus europaeus. The sequence continues at coordinate 103,958 of NW_026909152.1, forward strand.
TCTGAGTTGGCAGCCCCCATTCCCGAAGCATCCACGGGCAGTTCCCCGAAGGGCTGACACCGGCTGCGCCTCAGCAGCCAGACAACCTCCCTCCCTCTGGTCGGGCACTGCAAGCCACACAGCCACTTGTGTCCCCTGTGTCCCTGGAGACTGCAGCGCGTTTTGGGTTTTGGCGCGGACGGGCCCCTCTCGGCTTCCGTAGTCCATTTGGCCCCGGAGCCTGCCAGACCCCTGGCCCCAGGGGCGGGCCCTGCTGATTCCCCGAGCGCCTCCTGGGTTCATGCCACCACCCTTGGGCCGGGATGAGGTGCCACCTTGTGCGTAGAAGCCCTGCACACAGGCAAGAAGCCCCCCAGGCCCGCGGGCGCGCCCGACCCTGGAGCCCCCTGGCTGGCTGCAGCCACAGGGAACGGGGGTTCTGAGTTGGCAGCCCCCATTCCCGAAGCATCCACAGGCAGTTCCCCGAAGGGCTGACACCGGCTGCGCCTCAGCAGCCAGACAACCTCCCTCCCTCTGGTCGGGCACTGCAAGCCACACAGCCACTTGTGTCCCCTGTGTCCCTGGAGGCCGCAGCGCGTTTTGGGTTTTGGCGCGGACGGGCCCCTCTCGGCTTCCGTAGTCCATTTGCTCCTGGAACCTATCCAGACTCCTGGCCCCAGGGGCGGGCCCTGCTGATTCCCCGAGCGCCTCCTGGGTTCCTGCCACCACCCTTGGGCCGGGATGAGGTGCCACCTTTTGTGTAGAAGCCCTGCACACAGGCAAGAAGCCCCCCAGGCCCGCGGGCGCGCCCGACCCTGGAGCCCCCTGGCTGGCTGCAGCCACAGGGCACGGGGGTTCTGAGTTGGCAGCCCCCATTCCCGAAGCATCCACGGGCAGTTCCCCGAAGGGCTGACACCGGCTGCGCCTCAGCAGCCAGACAACCTCCCTCCTTCTGGTCGGGCACTGCAAGCCACACAGCCACTTGTGTCCCCTGTGTCCCTGGAGGCCGCAGCGCGTTTTGGGTTTTGGCGCGGACGGGCCCCTCTCGGCTTCCGTAGTCCATTTGGCCCCGGAGCCTGCCAGACCCCCTGCCCCAGGAGCGGGCCCTGCTGAGTCCCCGAGCGCCTCCTGGGTTCCTGCCACCACCCTTGGGCCGGGATGAGGTGCCACTTTGTGCGTAGAAGCCCTGCACACAGGCAAGAAACCCCCCAGGCCCGCGGGCGCGCCCGACCCTGGAGCCCCCTGGCTGGCTGCAGCCACAGGGAACGGGGGTTCTGAGTTGGCAGCCCCCATTCAGAAGCATCCATGGGCAGTTCCCCGAAGACTGACACCGGCTGCGCCTCAGCAGCCAGACAACCTCCCTCCCTCTGGTCGGGCACTGCAAGCCACACAGCCACTTGTGTCCCCTGTGTCCCTGGAGGCCGCAGCGCGTTTTGGGTTTTGGCGCGGAGGGGCCCCTCTCGGCTTCCGTAGTCCATTTGCCCCCGGAGCCTGCCAGACCCCTGGCCCCAGGGGCGGGCCCTGCTGATTCCCCGAGCGCCTCCTGGGTTCCTGCCACCACCCTTGGGCCGGGATGAGGTGCCACCTTGTGCGTAGAAGCCCTGCACACAGGCAAGAAGCCCCCCAGGACCGCGGGCGCGCCCGACCCTGGAGCCCCCTGGCTGGCTGCAGCCACAGGGCACGGGGGTTCTGAGTTGGCAGCCCCCATTCAGAAGCATCCACGGGCAGTTCCCCGAAGGGCTGACACCGGCTGCGCCTCAGCAGCCAGACAACCTCCCTCCCTCTGGTCGGGCACTGCAAGCCACACAGCCACTTGTGTCCCCTGTGTCCCTGGAGGCCGCAGCGCGTTTTGGGTTTTGGCGCGGACGGGCCCCTCTCGGCTTCCGTAGTCCATTTGCCCCCGGAGCCTGCCAGACCCCTGGCCCCAGGGGCGGGCCCTGCTGAGTCCCCGAGCGCCTCCTGGGTTCCTGCCACCACCCTTGGGCCGGGATGAGGTGCCACCTTGTGCGTAGAAGCCCTGCACACAGGCAAGAAGCCCCCCAGGCCCGCGGGCGCGCCCGACCCTGGAGCCCCCTGGCTGGCTGCAGCCACAGGGCACGGGGGTTCTGAGTTGGCAGCCCCCATTCCCGAAGCATCCACGGGCAGTTCCCCGAAGGGCTGACACCGGCTGCGCCTCAGCAGCCAGACAACCTCCCTCCCTCTCGTCGGGCACTTGAAGCCACACAGCCACTTGTGTCCCCTGTGTCCCTGGAGGCCGCAGCGCGTTTTGGGTTTTGGCGCGGACGGGCCCCTCTCGGCTTCCGTAGTCCATTTGCCCCCGGAGCCTGCCAGACCCCTGGCCCCAGGGGCGGGCCCTGCTGAGTCCCTGAGCGCCTCCTGGGTTCCTGCCACCACCCTTGGGCCGGGATGAGGTGCCACCTTGTGCGTAGAAGCCCTGCACACAGGCAAGAAGCTCCCCAGGCCCGCGGGCGCGCCCGACCCTGGAGCCCCCTGGCTGGCTGCAGCCACAGGGAATGGGGGTTCTGAGTTGGCAGCCCCCATTCAGAAGCATCCACGGGCAGTGTCCCGAAGGGCTGACACCGGCTGCGCCTCAGCAGCCAGACAACCTCCCTCCCTCTGGTCGGGCACTGCAAGCCACACAGCCACTTGTGTCCCCTGTGTCCCTGGAGGCCGCAGCGCGTTTTGGGTTTTGGCGCGGACGGGCCCCTCTCGGCTTCCGTAGTCCATTTGGCCCTGGAACCTGCCAGACCCCTGGCCCCAGGGGCGGGCCCTGCTGAGTCCCCGAGCGCCTCCTGGGTTCCTGCCACCACCCTTGGGCCGGGATGAGGTGCCACCTTGTGCGTAGAAGCCCTGCACACAGGCAAGAAGCCCCCCAGGCCCGCGGGCGCGCCTGACCCTGGAGCCCCCTGGCTGGCTGCAGCCAGAGGGCACGGGGGTTCTGAGTTGGCAGCCCCCATTCCCGAAGCATCCACGGACAGTTCCCCGAAGGGCTGACACCGGCTGCGCCTCAGCAGCCAGACAACCTCCCTCCCTCTGGTCGGGCACTGCAAGCCACACAGCCACTTGTGTCCCCTGTGTCCCTGGAGGCCGCAGCGCGTTTTGGGTTTTGGCGCGGACGGGCCCCTCTCGGCTTCCGTAGTCCATTTGCCCCCGGAGCCTGCCAGACCCCTGGCCCCAGGGGCGGGCCCTGCTGAGTCCCCGAGCGCCTCCTGGGTTCCTGCCACCACCCTTGGGCCGGGATGAGGTGCCACCTTGTGCGTAGAAGCCCTGCACACAGGCAAGAAGCCCCCCAGGCCCGCGGGCGCACCCGACCCTGGAGCCCCCTGGCTGGCTGCAGCCACAGGGAACGGGGGTTCTGAGTTGGCAGCCCCCATTCAGAAGCATCCACGGGCAGTTCCCCGAAGGGCTGACACCGGCTGCGCCTCAGCAGCCAGACAACCTCCCTCCCTCTGGTCGGGCACTGCAAGCCACACAGCCACTTGTGTCCCCTGTGTCCCTGGAGGCCGCAGCGCGTTTTGGGTTTTGGCGCGGACGGGCCCCTCTCGGCTTCCGTAGTCCATTTGCCCCCGGAGCCTGCCAGACCCCTGGCCCCAGGGGCGGGCCCTACTGAGTCCCCGAGCGCCTCCTGGGTTCCTGCCACCACCCTTGGGCCGGGATGAGGTGCCACCTTGTGCGTAGAAGCCCTGCACACAGGCAAGAAGCCCCCCAGGCCCGCGGGCGCGCCCGACCCTGGAGCCCCCTGGCTGGCTGCAGCCACAGGGAACGGGGGTTCTGAGTTGGCAGCCCCCATTCCCGAAGCATCCACGGGCAGTTCCCCGAAGGGCTGACACCGGCTGCGCCTCAGCAGCCAGACAACCTCCCTCCCTCTGGTCGGGCACTGCAAGCCACACAGCCACTTGTGTCCCCTGTGTCCCTGGAGGCCGCAGCGCGTTTTGGGTTTTGGCGCGGACGGGCCCCTCTCGGCTTCCGTAGTCCATTTGGCCCCGGAACCTGCCAGACCCCTGGCCCCAGGGGCGGGCCCTGCTGATTCCCTGAGCGCCTCCTGGGTTCCTGCCACCACCCTTGGGCCGGGATGAGGTGCCACTTTGTGCGTAGAAGCCCTGCACACAGGCAAGAAGCCCCCCAGGCCCGCAGGCGCGCCCGACCCTCGAGCCCCCTGGCTGGCTGCAGCCACAGGGCACGGGGGTTCTGAGTTGGCAGCCCCCATTCCCGAAGCATCCACGGACAGTTCCCTGAAGGGCTGACACCGGCTGCGCCTCAGCAGCCAGACAACCTCCCTCCCTCTGGTCGGGCACTGCAAGCCACACAGCCACTTGTGTCCCCTGTGTCCCTGGAGGCCGCAGCGCATTTTGGGTTTTGGCGCGGACGGGCCCCTCTCGGCTTCCGTAGTCCATTTGCCCCCGGAGCCTGCCAGACCCCTGGCCCCAGGGGCGGGCCCTGCTGAGTCCCCGAGCGCCTCCTGGGTTCCTGCCACCACCCTTGGGCCGGGATGAGGTGCCACCTTGTGCGTAGAAGCCCTGCACACAGGCAAGAAGCCCCCCAGGCCCGCGGGCCCGCCCGACCCTGGAGCCCCCTGGCTGGCTGCAGCCACAGGGAACGGGGGTTCTGAGTTGGCAGCCCCCATTCCCGAAGCATCCACGGGCAGTTCCCCGAAGGGCTGACACCGGCTGCGCCTCAGCAGCCAGACAACCTCCCTCCCTCTGGTCGGGCACTGCAAGCCACACAGCCACTTGTGTCCCCTGTGGCCCTGGAGGCCGCAGCGCGTTTTGGGTTTTGGCGCGGACGGGCCCCTCTCGGCTTCCGTAGTCCATTTGCCCCTGGAGCCTGCCAGACCCCTGGCCCCAGGGGCGGGCCCTGCTGAGTCCCCGAGCGCCTCCTGGGTTCCTGCCACCACCCTTGGGCCGGGATGAGGTGCCACCTTGTGCGTAGAAGCCCTGCACACAGGCAAGAAGCCCCCCAGGCCCGCGGGCGCGCCCGACCCTGGAGCCCCCTGGCTGGCTGCAGCCACAGGGAACGGGGGTTCTGAGTTGGCAGCCCCCATTCCCGAAGCATCCACGGGCAGTTCCCCGAAGGGCTGACACCGGCTGCGCCTCAGCAGCCAGACAACCTCCCTCCCTCTGGTCGGGCACTGCAAGCCACACAGCCACTTGTGTCCCCTGTGTCCCTGGAGGCCGCAGCGCGTTTTGGGTTTTGGCGCGGACGGGCCCCTCTCGGCTTCCGTAGTCCATTTGGCCCTGGAACCTATCCAGACTCCTGGCCCCAGGGGCGGGCCCTGCTGAGTCCCCGAGCGCCTCCTGGGTTCCTGCCACCACCCTTGGGCCGGGATGAGGTGCCACCTTTTGTGTAGAAGCCCTGCACACAGGCAAGAAGCCCCCCAGGCCCGCGGGCGCGCCCGACCCTGGAGCCCCCTGGCTGGCTGCAGCCACAGGGCACGGGGGTTCTGAGTTGGCAGCCCCCATTCCCGAAGCATCCACGGGCAGTTCCCCGAAGGGCTGACACCGGCTGCGCCTCAGCAGCCAGACAACCTCCCTCCCTCTGGTCGGGCACTGCAAGCCACACAGCCACTTGTGTCCCCTGTGTCCCTGGAGGCCGCAGCGCGTTTTGGGTTTTGGCGCGGACGGGCCCCTCTCGGCTTCCGTAGTCCATTTGGCCCCGGAGCCTGCCAGACCCCCTGCCCCAGGAGCGGGCCCTGCTGAGTCCCCGAGCGCCTCCTGGGTTCCTGCCACCACCCTTGGGCCGGGATGAGGTGCCACCTTGTGCGTAGAAGCCCTGCACACAGGCAAGAAGCCCCCCAGGCTCACGGGCGCGCCTGACCCTGGACTCCCCTGGCTGGCTGCAGCCACAGGGAACGGGGGTTCTGAGTTGGCAGCCCCCATTCCCGAAGCATCCACGGGCAGTTCTCTGAAGGGCTGACACCGGCTGCGCCTCAGCAGCCAGACAACCTCCCTCCCTCTGGTCGGGCACTGTAAGCCACACAGCCACTTGTGTCCCCTGTGTCCCTGGAGGCCGCAGCGAGTTTTGGGTTTTGGCGCGGACGGGCCCCTCTCGGCTTCCGTAGTCCATTTGCCCCCGGAGCCTGCCAGACCCCTGGCCCCAGGGGCGGGCCCTGCTGAGTCCCCGAGCGCCCTCCTGGGTTCCTGCCACCACCCTTGGGCCGGGATGAGGTGCCACCTTGTGCGTAGAAGCCCTGCACACAGGCAAGAAGCCCCCGAGGCCCGCGGGCGCGCCCGACCCTGGAGCCCCCTGGCTGGCTGCAGCCACAGGGAACGGGGGTTCTGAGTTGGCAGCCCCCATTCAGAAGCATCCACGGGCAGTTCCCCGAAGGGCTGACACCGGCTGCGCCTCAGCAGCCAGACAACCTCCCTCCCTCTGGTCGGGCACTGCAAGCCACACAGCCACTTGTGTCCCCTGTGTCCCTGGAGGCCTCAGCGCGTTTTGGGTTTTGGCGCGGACGGGCCCCTCTTGGCTTCCGTAGTCCATTTGCCCCCGGAGCCTGCCAGACCCCTGGCCCCAGGGACGGGCCCTGCTGATTCCCCGAGCGCCTCCTGGGTTCCTGCCACCACCCTTGGGCCGGGATGAGGTGCCACCTTGTGCATAGAAGCCCTGCACACAGGCAAGAAGCCCCCCAGGCCCGCGGGCGCGCCCGACCCTGGAGCCCCCTGGCTGGCTGCAGCCACAGGGAACGGGGGTTCTGAGTTGGCAGGCCCCATTCCCGAAGCATCCACGGGCAGTTCCCCGAAGGGCTGACACCGGCTGCGCCTCAGCAGCCAGACAACCTCCCTCCCTCTGTTCGGGCACTGCAAGCCACACAGCCACTTGTGTCCCCTGTGTCCCTGGAGGCCGCAGCACGTTTTGGGTTTTGGCACGGACGGGCCCCTCTCGGCTTACCTAGTCCATTTGCCCCCGGAGCCTGCCAGACCCCTGGCCCCAGGGGCGGGCCCTGCTGAGTCCCCGAGCGCCTCCTGGGTTCCTGCCACCACCCTTGGGCCGGGATGAGGTGCCACCTTGTGCGTAGAAGCCCTGCACACAGGCAAGAAGCCCCCCAGGCCCGCGGGCGCGCCCGACCCTGGAGCCCCCTGGCTGGCTGCAGCCACAGGGAACGGGGGTTCTGAGTTGGCAGCCCCCATTCCCGAAGCATCCACGGGCAGTTCCCCGAAGGGCTGACACCGGCTGCGCCTCAGCAGCCAGACAACCTCCCTCCCTCTGGTCGGGCACTGCAAGCCACACAGCCACTTGTGTCCCCTGTGTCCCTGGAGACTGCAGCGCGTTTTGGGTTTTGGCGCGGACGGGCCCCTCTCGGCTTCCGTAGTCCATTTGGCCCCGGAGCCTGCCAGACCCCTGGCCCCAGGGGCGGGCCCTGCTGATTCCCCGAGCGCCTCCTGGGTTCCTGCCACCACCCTTGGGCCGGGATGAGGTGCCACCTTGTGCGTAGAAGCCCTGCACACAGGCAAGAAGCCCCCCAGGCCCGCGGGCGCGCCCGACCCTGGAGCCCCCTGGCTGGCTGCAGCCACAGGGAACGGGGGTTCTGGGTTGGCAGCCCCCATTCCCGAAGCATCCACAGGCAGTTCCCCGAAGGGCTGACACCGGCTGCGCCTCAGCAGCCAGACAACCTCCCTCCCTCTGGTCGGGCACTGCAAGCCACACAGCCACTTGTGTCCCCTGTGTCCCTGGAGGCCGCAGCGCGTTTTGGGTTTTGGCGCGGACGGGCCCCTCTCGGCTTCCGTAGTCCATTTGGCCCTGGAACCTATCCAGACTCCTGGCCCCAGGGGCGGGCCCTGCTGATTCCCCGAGCGCCTCCTGGGTTCCTGCCACCACCCTTGGGCCGGGATGAGGTGCCACCTTTTGTGTAGAAGCCCTGCACACAGGCAAGAAGCCCCCCAGGCCCGCGGGCGCGCCCGACCCTGGAGCCCCCTGGCTGGCTGCAGCCACAGGGCACGGGGGTTCTGAGTTGGCAGCCCCCATTCCCGAAGCATCCACGGGCAGTTCCCCGAAGGGCTGACACCGGCTGTGCCTCAGCAGCCAGACAACCTCCCTCCCTCTGGTCGGGCACTGCAAGCCACACAGCCACTTGTGTCCCCTGTGTCCCTGGAGGCCGCAGCGCGTTTTGCGTTTTGGCGCGGACGGGCCCCTCTCGGCTTCCGTAGTCCATTTGGCCCCGGAGCCTGCCAGACCCCCTGCCCCAGGAGCGGGCCCTGCTGAGTCCCCGAGCGCCTCCTGGGTTCCTGCCACCACCTTTGGGCCGGGATGAGGTGCCACTTTGTGCGTAGAAGCCCTGCACACAGGCAAGAAACCCCCCAGGCCCGCGGGCGCGCCCGACCCTGGAGCCCCCTGGCTGGCTGCAGCCACAGGGAACGGGGGTTCTGAGTTGGCAGCCCCCATTCAGAAGCATCCACGGGCAGTTCCCCGAAGACTGACACCGGCTGCGCCTCAGCAGCCAGACAACCTCCCTCCCTCTGGTCGGGCACTGCAAGCCACACAGCCACTTGTGTCCCCTGTGTCCCTGGAGGCCGCAGCGCGTTTTGGGTTTTGGCGCGGACGGGCCCCTCTCGGCTTCCGTAGTCCATTTGCCCCCGGAGCCTGCCAGACCCCTGGCCCCAGGGGCGGGCCCTGCTGATTCCCCGAGCGCCTCCTGGGTTCCTGCCACCACCCTTGGGCCGGGATGAGGTGCCACCTTGTGCGTAGAAGCCCTGCACACAGGCAAGAAGCCCCCCAGTCCCGCGGGCGCGCCCGACCCTGGAGCCCCCTGGCTGGCTGCAGCCACAGGGATCGGGGGTTCTGAGTTGGCAGCCCCCATTCCCGAAGCATCCACGGGCAGTTCCCCGAAGGGCTGACACCGGCTGCGCCTCAGCAGCCAGACAACCTCCCTCCCTCTGGTCGGGCACTTGAAGCCACACAGCCACTTGTGTCCCCTGTGTCCCTGGAGGCCGCAGCGCGTTTTGGGTTTTGGCGCGGACGGGCCCCTCTCGGCTTCCGTAGTCCATTTGCCCCCGGAGCCTGCCAGACCCCTGGCCCCAGGGGCGGGCCCTGCTGAGTCCCTGAGCGCCTCCTGGGTTCCTGCCACCACCCTTGGGCCGGGATGAGGTGCCACCTTGTGCGTAGAAGCCCTGCACACAGGCAAGAAGCTCCCCAGGCCCGCGGGCGCGCCCGACCCTGGAGCCCCCTGGCTGGCTGCAGCCACAGGGAACGGGGGTTCTGAGTTGGCAGCCCCCATTCAGAAGCATCCACGGGCAGTTCCCCGAAGGGCTGACACCGGCTGCGCCTCAGCAGCCAGACAACATCCCTCCCTCTGGTCGGGCACTGCAAGCCACACAGCCACTTGTGTCCCCTGTGTCCCTGGAGGCCGCAGCGCGTTTTGGGTTTTGGCGCGGACGGGCTCCTCTCGGCTTCCGTAGTCCATTTGGCCCTGGAACCTGCCAGACCCCTGGCCCCAGGGGCGGGCCCTGCTGATTCCCCGAGCGCCTCCTGGGTTCCTGCCACCACCCTTGGGCCGGGATGAGGTGCCACCTTGTGCGTAGAAGCCCTGCACACAGGCAAGAAGCCCCCCAGGCCCGCGGGCGCGCCCGACGCTGGAGCCCCCTGGCTGGCTGCAGCCACAGGGAACGGGGGTTCTGAGTTGGCAGCCCCCATTCCCGAAGCATCCACGGGCAGTTCCCCGAAGGGCTGACACCGGCTGCGCCTCAGCAGCCAGACAACCTCCCTCCCTCTGGTCGGGCACTGCAAGCCACACAGCCACTTTTGTCCCCTGTGTCCCTGGAGGCCGCAGCGCGTTTTGGGTTTTGGCGCGGACGGGCCCCTCTCGGCTTCCGTAGTCCATTTGCCCCCGGAGCCTGCCAGACCCCTGGCCCCAGGGGCGGGCCCTGCTGATTCCCCGAGCGCCTCCTGGGTTCCTGCCACCACCCTTGGGCCGGGATGTGGTGCCACCTTGTGCGTAGAAGCCCTGCACACAGGCAAGAAGCCCCCCAGGCCCGCGGGCGCGCCCGACCCTGGAGGCCCCTGGCTGGCTGCAGCCACAGGGCACGGGGGTTCTGAGTTGGCAGCCCCCATTCCCGAAGCATCCACGGGCAGTTCCCCGAAGGGCTGACACCGGCTGCGCCTCAGCAGCCAGACAACCTCCCTCCCTCTGGTCGGGCACTGCAAGCCACACAGCCACTTGTGTCCCCTGTGTCCCTGGAGGCCGCAGCGCGTTTTGCGTTTTGGTGCGGACGGGCCCCTCTCAGCTTCCCTAGTCCATTTGCCCCCGGAGCCTGCCAGACCCCTGGCCCCAGGGGCGGGCCCTGCTGAGTCCCCGAGTGCCTCCTGGGTTCCTGCCACCACCCTTGGGCCGGGATGAGGTGCCACCTTGTGCGTAGAAGCCCTGCACACAGGCAAGAAGCCCCCCAGGCCCGCGGGCGCGCCCGACCCTGGAGCCCCCTGGCTGGCTGCAGCCACAGGGCACGGGGGTTCTGAGTTGGCAGAACCATTCAGAAGCATCCACGGGCAGTTCCCCGAAGGGCTGACACCGGCTGCACCTCAGCAGCCAGACAACCTCCCTCCCTCTGGTCGGGCACTTGAAGCCACACAGCCACTTGTGTCCCCTGTGTCCCTGGAGGCCGCAGCGCGTTTTGGGTTTTGGCGCGGACGGGCCCCTCTCGGCTTCCGTAGTCCATTTGCCCCCGGAGCCTGCCAGACCCCTGGCCCCAGGGGCGGGCCCTGCTGATTCCCCGAGCGCCTCCTGGGTTCCTGCCACCACCCTTGGGCCGGGATGAGGTGCCACCTTGTGCGTAGAAGCCCTGCACACAGGCAAGAAGCCCCCCAGGCCCGCGGGCCCGCCCGAACCTGGAGCCCCCTGGCTGGCTGCAGCCACAGGGAACGGGGGTTCTGAGTTGGCAGCCCCCATTCCCGAAGCATCCACGGGCAGTTCCCCGAAGGGCTGACACCGGCTGCGCCTCAGCAGCCAGACAACCTCCCTCCCTCTGGTCGGGCACTGCAAGCCACACAGCCACTTGTGTCCCCTGTGTCCCTGGAGGCCGCAGCGTGTTTTGGGTTTTGGCGCGGACGGGCCCCTCACGGCTTCCGTAGTCCATTTGGCCCTGGAACCTGCCAGACCCCTGGCCCCAGGGGCGGGCCCTGCTGGTCCCCGAGTGCCTCCTGGGTTCCTGCCACCACCCTTGGGCCGGGATGAGGTGCCACCTTGTGTGTAGAAGCCCTGCACACAGGCAAGAAACCCCCCAGCCCCGCGGGCGCGCCCGACCCTGGAGCCCCCTGGCTGGCTGCAGCCACAGGGCACGGGGGTTCTGAGTTGGCAGCCCCCATTCCCGAAGCATCCACGGGCAGTTCCCCGAAGGGCTGACACCGGCTGCGCCTCAGCAGCCAGACAACCTCCCTCCCTCTGGTCGGGCACTGCAAGCCACACAGCCACTTGTGTCCCCTGTGTCCCTGGAGCCCGCAGCGCGTTTTGGGTTGTGGCGCGGACGGGCCCCTCTCGGCTTCCGTAGTCCATTTGCCCCCGGAGCCTGCCAGACCCCTAGCCCCAGGGGCGGGCCCTGCTGAGTCCCTGAGCGCCTCCTGGGTTCCTGCCACCACCCTTGGGCCGGGATGAGGTGCCACCTTGTGTGTAGAAGCCCTGCACACAGGCAAGAAGCCCCCCAGGCCCGCGGGCGCGCCCGACCCTGGAGCCCCCTGGCTGGCTGCAGCCACAGGGAACGGGGGTTCTGAGTTGGCAGCCCCCATTCCCGAAGCATCCACGGGCAGTTCCCCGAAGGGCTGACACCGGCTGCGCCTCAGCAGCCAGACAACCTCCCTCCCTCTGGTCGGGCACTGCAAGCCACACAGCCACTTGTGTCCCCTGTATCCCTGGAGGCCGCAGCACGTTTTGGGTTTTGGCGCGGACAGGCCCCTCTCGGCTTAGGTAGTCCATTTGCCCCCGGAGCCTGCCAGACCCCTGGCCCCAGGGGCGGGCCCTGCTGAGTCCCCGAGTGCCTCCTGGGTTCCTGCCACCACCCTTGGGCCGGGATGAGGTGCCACCTTGTGCGTAGAAGCCCTGCACACAGGCAAGAAGCCCCCCAGGCCCGCGGCGCACCCGACCCTGGAGCCCCCTGGCCGGCTGCAGCCACAGGGAACGGGGGTTCTGAGTTGGCAGGCCCCATTCCCGAAGAATCCACGGGCACTTCCCGAAGGGCTGACACCTGCTGCGCCTCAGCAGCCAGCCAACCTCCCTCCCTCTGGCCGGGCACTGCAAGCCACACAGCCACTTGTGTCCCCTGTGTCCCTCCCTGGAGGCCGCAGCGCGTTTTGGGTTTTGGCGCGGACGGGCCCCTCTCGGCTTCCGTAGTCCATTTGCCTTCAGAGCCTGCCAGACCCCTGGCTCTAGGAGGCTGCCCAGGGGCGCTGCCAACAGCCCCCAGGTGCTGGCTAGCCGCCTCGGCCGGCCATGGGGGGAGCACACACACCTGCGGGTGTCCCCAGGCCGCACACACGAACTGCCCCGCGCTTCCCGGCGTTGCAAATAGGCCCCCCGGGAAGCCCCACCCGCCCTAGGGGCTTGTCGGGTGGGGCCGACGCACGGTGGGTGAGTGGGGAGGGCTGCTGCTGGCACACACCCACTCCTGAAGCCCACTGGGGCGGTCCAAGGGCGAGGAGCTCGGAGCTCGGTCAGGGCTGTCCCAGCAGAACTTTTTGAGGGTGGACGGACACGCCCGCGGGCAATCAGGTGTTGCGGGCAGGCCCCGGGGGCAGGCCCTGCTGAGTCCCCGAGCGCCACCTGGGTTCCTGCCACCACCCTTGGGCCGGGATGAGGTGCCACCTTGTGCGTAGAAGCCCTGCACACAGGCAAGAAGCCCCCCAGGCCCGCGGCGCACCCGACCCTGGAGCCCCCTGGCCGGCTTCAGCCACAGGGAACGGGGGTTCTGAGTTGGCAGGCCCCATTCCCGAAGCATCCACGGGCACTTCCCGAAGGGCTGACACCTGCTGCGCCTCAGCAGCCAGCCAACCTCCCTCCCTCTGGCCGGGCACTGCAAGCCACACAGCAACTTGTGTCCCCTGTGTCCCTCCCTTGAGGCCGCAGCGTGTTTTGGGATTTGGCGCGGACGGGCCCCTCTCGGCTTCCGTAGTCCATTTGCCCCGGGAGCCGGCCAGACCCCTGGCTCTAGGAGGCTGCCCAGGGGCGCTGCCAACAGCCCCCAGGTGCTGGCTAGCCGCAGCAGCCGGCCACGGGGGAGCACACACACCTGCGGGTGTCCCCAGGCCGCACACACGGACTGCCCCGCGCTTCCCGGCATAGGAAATAGGTCCCCCGGGAAGCCCCGCCGGCCCTAGGGGCTTGTCGGGCGGGGCCGACGCACGGTGGGTGAGTGGGGAGGGCTGCTGCTGGCACACACCCACTCCTGAAGCCCACTGGGGCGGTCCAAGGGCGAGGAGCTCGGAGCTCGGTCAGGGCTGTCCCAGCAGAACTTTTTGAGGGTGGACGGACACGCCCGCGGGCAATCAGGTGTTGCGGGCAGGCCCCGGGGGCAGGCCCTGCTGAGTCCCCGAGCGCCACCTGGGTTCCTGCCACCACCCTTGGGCCGGGATGAGGTGCCACCTTGTGCGTAGAAGCCCTGCACACAGGCAAGAAGCCCCCCAGGCCCGCGGCGCACCCGACCCTGGAGCCCCCTGGCCGGCTGCAGCCACAGGGAACGGGGGTTCTGAGTTGGCAGGCCCCATTCCCGAAGCATCCACGGGCACTTCCCGAAGGGCTGACACCTGCTGCGCCTCAGCAGCCAGCCAACCTCCCTCCCTCTGGCCGGGCACTGCAAGCCACACAGCCACTTGTGTCCCCTGTGTCCCTCCCTGGAGGCCGCAGCGCGTTTTGGGTTTTGGCGCGGACGGGCCCCTCTCGGCTTCCGTAGTCCATTTGCCCCCGGAGCCTGCCAGACCCCTGGCTCTAGGAGGCTGCCCAGGGGCGCTGCCAACAGCCCCCAGGTGCTGGCTAGCCGCCTCGGCCGGCCACGGGGGAGCACACACACCTGCGGGTGTCCCCAGGCCGCACACACGGACTGCCCCGCGCTTCCCGGCGTTGCAAATAGGTCCCCCGGGAAGCCCCGCCGGCCCTAGGGGCTTGTCGGGCGGGGCCGACGCACGGTGGGTGAGTGGGGAGGGCTGCTGCTGGCACACACCCACTCCTGAAGCCCACTGGGGCGGTCCAAGGGCGAGGAGCTCGGAGCTCGGTCAGGGCTGTCCCAGCAGAACTTTTTGAGGGTGGACGGACACGCCCGCGGGCAATCAGGTGTTGCGGGCAGGCCCCGGGGGCAGGCCCTGCTGAGTCCCCGAGCGCCACCTGGGTTCCTGCCACCACCCTTGGGCCGGGATGAGGTGCCACCTTGTGCGTAGAAGCCCTGCACACAGGCAAGAAGCCCCCCAGGCCCGCGGCGCACCCGACCCTGGAGCCCCCTGGCCGGCTGCAGCCACAGGGAACGGGGGTTCTGAGTTGGCAGGCCCCATTCCCGAAGCATCCACGGGCACTTCCCGAAGGGCTGACACCTGCTGCGCCTCAGCAGCCAGCCAACCTCCCTCCCTCTGGCCGGGCACTGCAAGCCACACAGCCACTTGTGTCCCCTGTGTCCCTCCCTGGAGGCCGCAGCGCGTTTTGGGTTTTGGCGCGGACGGGCCCCTCTCGGCTTCCGTAGTCCATTTGCCCCCGGAGCCTGCCAGACCCCTGGCTCTAGGAGGCTGCCCAGGGGCGCTGCCAACAGCCCCCAGGTGCTGGCTAGCCGCAGCAGCCCGCCACGGGGGAGCACACACACTTGCAGGTGTCCCCAGGCCGCACACACGGACTGCCCCGCGCTTCCCGGCATTGCAAATAGGTCCCCCGGGAAGCCCCGCCGGCCCTAGGGGCTTGTCGGGCGGGGCCGACGCACGGTGGGTGAGTGGGGAGGGCTGCTGCTGGCACACACCCACTCCTGAAGCCCACTGGGGCGGTCCAAGGGCAAGGAGCTCGGAGCTCGGTCAGGGCTGTCCCAGCAGAACTTTTTGAGGGTGGACGGACACGCCCGCGGGCAATCAGGTGTTGCGGGCAGGCCCCGGGGGCAGGCCCTGCTGAGTCCCCGAGCGCCACCTGGGTTCCTGCCACCACCCTTGGGCCGGGATGAGGTGCCACCTTGTGCGTAGAAGCCCTGCACACAGGCAAGAAGCCCCCCAGGCCCGCGGCGCACCCGACCCTGGAGCCCCCTGGCCGGCTGCAGCCACAGGGAACGGGGGTTCTGAGTTGGCAGGCCCCATTCCCGAAGCATCCACGGGCACTTCCCGAAGGGCTGACACCTGCTGCGCCTCAGCAGCCAGCCAACCTCCCTCCCTCTGGCCGGGCACTGCAAGCCACACAGCCACTTGTGTCCCCTGTGTCCCTCCCTGGAGGCCAAAGCGTGTTTTGGGTTTTGGCGCGGACGGGCCCCTCTCGGCTTCCGTAGTCCATTTGCCCCGGGAGCCGGCCAGACCCCTGGCTCTAGGAGGCTGCCCAGGGGCGCTGCCAACAGCCCCCAGGTGCTGGCTAGCCGCAGCAGCCGGCCACGGGGGAGCACACACACCTGCGGGTGTCCCCAGGCCGCACACACGGACTGCCCCGCGCTTCCCGGCGTTGCAAATAGGTCCCCCGGGAAGCCCCGCCGGCCCTAGGGGCTTGTCGGGCGGGGCCGAAGCACGGTGGGTGAGTGGGGAGGGCTGCTGCTGGCACACACCCACTCCTGAAGCCCACTGGGGCGGTCCAAGGGCGAGGAGCTCGGAGCTCGGTCAGGGCTGTCCCAGCAGAACTTTTTGAGGGTGGACGGACACGCCCGCGGGCAATCAGGTGTTGCGGGCAGGCCCTGCTGAGTCCCCGAGCGCCACCTGGGTTCCTGCCACCACCCTTGGGCCGGGATGAGGTGCCACCTTGTGCGTAGAAGCCCTGCACACAGGCAAGAAGCCCCCAGGCCCGCAGCGCACCCGACCCTGGAGCCCCCTGGCCGGCTGCAGCCACAGGGAACGGGGGTTCTGAGTTGGCAGGCCCTATTCCCGAAGCATCCACGGGCACTTCCCGAAGGGCTGACACCTGCTGCGCCTCAGCAGCCAGCCAACCTCCCTCCCTCTGGCCGGGCACTGCAAGCCACACAGCCACTTGTGTCCCCTGTGTCCCTCCCTGGAGGCCGCAGTGCGTTTTGGGTTTTGGCGCGGACGGTCCCCTCTCGGCTTCCGTATTCCATTTGCCCCCGGAGCCTGCCAGACCCCTGGCTCTAGGAGGCTGCCCAGGGGCGCTGCCAACAGCCCCCAGGTGCTGGCTAGCCGCAGCAGCCGGCCATGGGGGAGCACACACACCTGCGGGTGTCCCCAGGCCGCACACACGGACTGCCCCGCGCTTCCCGGCGTTGCAAATAAGTCCCCCGGGAAGCCCCGCCGGTCCTAGGGGCTTGTCGGGCGGGGCCGACGCACGGTGGGTGAGTGGGGAGGGCTGCTGCTGGCACACACCCACTCCTGAAGCCCACTGGGGCGGTCCAAGGGCGAGGAGCTCGGAGCTCGGTCAGGGCTGTCCCAGCAGAACATTTTGAGGGTGGACGGACACGCCCGCGGGCAATCAGGTGTTGCGGGCAGGCCCCGGGGGCAGGCCCTGCTGAGTCCCCGAGCGCCACCTGGGTTCCTGCCACCAGCCTTGGGCCGGGATGAGGTGCCACCTTGTGCGTAGAAGCCCTGCACACAGGCAAGAAGCCCCCCAGGCCCGCGGCGCACCTGACCCTGGAGCCCCCTGGCCGGCTGCAGCCACAGGGAACGGGGGTTCTGAGTTGGCAGGCCCCATTCCCGAAGCATCCACGGGCACTTCCCGAAGGGCTGACACCTGCTGCGCCTCAGCAGCCAGCCAACCTCCCTCCCTCTGGCCGGGCACTGCAAGCCACACAGCCACTTGTGTCCCCTGTGTCCCTCCCTGGAGGCCGCAGCGCGTTTTGGGTTTTGGCGCGGACGGGCCCCTCTCGGCTTCCGTAGTCCATTTGCCCCCGGAGCCTGCCAGACCCCTGGCTCTAGGAGGCTGCCCAGGGGCGCTGCCAACAGCCCCCAGGTGCTGGCTAGCCGCAGCAGCCGGCCACGGGGGAGCACACACACCTGCGGGTGTCCCCAGGCCGCACACACGGACTGCCCCGCGCTTCCCGGCATTGCAAATGGGTCCCCCGGGAAGCCCCGCCGGCCCTAGGGGCTTGTCGGGCGGGGCCAACGCACGGTGGGTGAGTGGGGAGGGCTGCTGCTGGCACACACCCACTCCTGAAGCCCACTGGGGCGGTCCAAGGGCGAGGAGCTCGGAGCTCGGTCAGGGCTGTCCCAGCAGAACTTTTTGAGGGTGGACGGACACGCCCGCGGGCAATCAGGTGTTGCGGGCAGGCCCCGGGGGCAGGCCCTGCTGAGTCCCCGAGCGCCACCTGGGTTCCTGCCACCACCCTTGGGCCGGGATGAGGTGCCACCTTGTGCGTAGAAGCCCTGCACACAGGCAAGAAGCCCCCCAGGCCCGCGGCGCACCCGACCCTGGAGCCCCCCGGCCGGCTGCAGCCACAGGGAACGGGGGTTCTGAGTTGGCAGGCCCCATTCCCGAAGCATCCACGGGCACTTCCCGAAGGGCTGACACCTGCTGCGCCTCAGCAGCCAGCCAACCTCCCTCCCTCTGGCCGGGCACTGCAAGCCACACAGCCACTTGTGTCCCCTGTGTCCCTCCCTGGAGGCCGCAGCGCGTTTTGGGTTTTGGCGCGGACGGGCCCCTCTCGGCTTCCGTAGTCCATTTGCCTTCAGAGCCTGCCAGACCCCTGGCTCTAGGAGGCTGCCCAGGGGCGCTGCCAACAGCCCCCAGGTGCTGGCTAGCCGCCTCGGCCGGCCATGGGGGGAGCACACACACCTGCGGGTGTCCCCGGGCCGCACACACGAACTGCCCCGCGCTTCCCGGCGTTGCAAATAGGCCCCCCGGGAAGCCCCACCCGCCCTAGGGGCTTGTCGGGTGGGGCCGACGCACGGTGGGTGAGTGGGGAGGGCTGCTGCTGGCACACACCCACTCCTGAAGCCCACTGGGGCGGTCCAAGGGCGAGGAGCTCGGAGCTCGGTCAGGGCTGTCCCAGCAGAACGTTTTGAGGGTGGACGGACACGCCCGCGGGCAATCAGGTGTTGCGGGCAGGCCCCGGGGGCAGGCCCTGCTGAGTCCCCGAGCGCCACCTGGGTTCCTGCCACCACCCTTGGGCCGGGATGAGGTGCCACCTTGTGCGTAGAAGCCCTGCACACAGGCAAGAAGCCCCCCAGGCCCGCGGCGCACCCGACCCTGGAGCCCCCTGGCCGGCTGCAGCCACAGGGAACGGGGGTTCTGAGTTGGCAGGCCCCATTCCCGAAGCATCCACGGGCACTTCCCGAAGGGCTGACACCTGCTGCGCCTCAGCAGCCAGCCAACCTCCCTCCCTCTGGCCGGGCACTGCAAGCCACACAGCAACTTGTGTCCCCTGTGTCCCTCCCTGGAGGCCGCAGCGTGTTTTGGGATTTGGCGCGGACGGGCCCCTCTCGGCTTCCGTAGTCCATTTGCCCCGGGAGCCGGCAAGACCCCTGGCTCTAGGAGGCTGCCCAGGGGCGCTGCCAACAGCCCCCAGGTGCTGGCTAGCCGCAGCAGCCGGCCACGGGGGAGCACACACACCTGCGGGTGTCCCCAGGCCGCACACACGGACTGCCCCGCGCTTCCCGGCATAGCAAATAGGTCCCCCGGGAAGCCCCGCCGGCCCTAGGGGCTTGTCGGGCGGGGCCGACGCACGGTGGGTGAGTGGGGAGGGCTGCTGCTGGCACACACCCACTCCTGAAGCCCACTGGGGCGGTCCAAGGGCGAGGAGCTCGGAGCTCGGTCAGGGCTGTCCCAGCAGAACTTTTTGAGGGTGGACGGACACGCCCGCGGGCAATCAGGTGTTGCGGGCAGGCCCCGGGGGCAGGCCCTGCTGAGTCCCCGAGCGCCACCTGGGTTCCTGCCACCACCCTTGGGCTGGGATGAGGTGCCACCTTGTGCGTAGAAGCCCTGCACACAGGCAAGAAGCCCCCCAGGCCCGCGGCGCACCCGACCCTGGAGCCCCCTGGCCGGCTGCAGCCACAGGGAACGGGGGTTCTGAGTTGGCAGGCCCCATTCCCGAAGCATCCACGGGCACTTCCCGAAGGGCTGACACCTGCTGCGCCTCAGCAGCCAGCCAACCTCCCTCCCTCTGGCCGGGCACTGCAAGCCACACAGCCACTTGTGTCCCCTGTGTCCCTCCCTGGAGGCCGCAGCGCGTTTTGGGTTTTGGCGCGGACGGGCCCCTCTCGGCTTCCGTAGTCCATTTGCCCCCGGAGCCTGCCAGACCCCTGGCTCTAGGAGGCTGCCCAGGGGCGCTGCCAACAGCCCCCAGGTGCTGGCTAGCCGCCTCGGCCGGCCACGGGGGAGCACACACACCTGCGGGTGTCCCCAGGCCGCACACACGGACTGCCCCGCGCTTCCCGGCATAGCAA
The DNA here is from genome assembly GCF_033115175.1 of Lepus europaeus. Classification (NCBI taxonomy): domain Eukaryota; kingdom Metazoa; phylum Chordata; class Mammalia; order Lagomorpha; family Leporidae; genus Lepus; species Lepus europaeus. Next base: position 123,401 of record NW_026909152.1, read on the forward strand.
ATAGGTCCCCCGGGAAGCCCCGCCGGCCCTAGGGGCTTGTCGGGCAGGGCCGACGCACGGTGGGTGAGTGGGGAGGGCTGCTGCTGGCACACACCCACTCCTGAAGCCCACTGGGGCGGTCCAAGGGCGAGGAGCTCGGAGCTCGGTCAGGGCTGTCCCAGCAGAACTTTTTGAGGGTGGACGGACACGCCCGCGGGCAATCAGGTGTTGCGGGCAGGCCCCGGGGGCAGGCCCTGCTGAGTCCCCGAGCGCCACCTGGGTTCCTGCCACCACCCTTGGGCCGGGATGAGGTGCCACCTTGTGCGTAGAAGCCCTGCACACAGGCAAGAAGCCCCCCAGGCCCGCGGCGCACCCGACCCTGGAGCCCCCTGGCCGGCTGCAGCCACAGGGAACGGGGGTTCTGAGTTGGCAGGCCCCATTCCCGAAGCATCCACGGGCACTTCCCGAAGGGCTGACACCTGCTGCGCCTCAGCAGCCAGCCAACCTCCCTCCCTCTGGCCGGGCACTGCAAGCCACACAGCCACTTGTGTCCCCTGTGTCCCTCCCTGGAGGCCGCAGCGCGTTTTGGGTTTTGGCGCGGACGGGCCCCTCTCGGCTTCCGTAGTCCATTTGCCCCGGGAGCCGGCCAGACCCCTGGCTCTAGGAGGCTGCCCAGGGGCGCTGCCAACAGCCCCCAGGTGCTGGCTAGCCGCAGCAGCCCGCCACGGGGGAGCACACACACTTGCGGGTGTCCCCAGGCCGCACACACGGACTGCCCCGCGCTTCCCGGCGTTGCAAATAGGTCCCCCGGGAAGCCCCGCCGGCCCTAGGGGCTTGTCGGGCGGGGCCGACGCACGGTGGGTGAGTGGGGAGGGCTGCTGCTGGCACACACCCACTCCTGAAGCCCACTGGGGCGGTCCAAGGGCAAGGAGCTCGGAGCTCGGTCAGGGCTGTCCCAGCAGAACTTTTTGAGGGTGGACGGACACGCCCGCGGGCAATCAGGTGTTGCGGGCAGGCCCCAGGGGCAGGCCCTGCTGAGTCCCCGAGCGCCACCTGGGTTCCTGCCACCACCCTTGGGCCGGGATGAGGTGCCACCTTGTGCGTAGAAGCCCTGCACACAGGCAAGAAGCCCCCCAGGCCCGCGGCGCACCCGACCCTGGAGCCCCCTGGCCGGCTGCAGCCACAGGGAACGGGGGTTCTGAGTTGGCAGGCCCCATTCCCGAAGCATCCACGGGCACTTCCCGAAGGGCTGACACCTGCTGTGCCTCAGCAGCCAGCCAACCTCCCTCCCTCTGGTCGGGCACTGCAAGCCACACAGCCACTTGTGTCCCCTGTGTCCCTCCCTGGAGGCCGCAGCGCGTTTTGGGTTTTGGCGCGGACGGGCCCCTCTCGGCTTCCGTAGTCCATTTGCCCCCAGAGCCTGCCAGACCCCTGGCTCTAGGAGGCTGCCCAGGGGCGCTGCCAACAGCCCCCAGGTGCTGGCTAGCCGCCTCGGCCGGCCACGGGGGAGCACACACACCTGCGGGTGTCCCCAGGCCGCACACACGGACTGCCCCGTGCTTCCCGGCGTTGCAAATAGGTCCCCCGGGAAGCCCCACCGGCCCTAGGGGCTTGTCGGGCGGGGCCGACGCACGGTGGGTGAGTGGGGAGGGCTGCTGCTGGCACACACCCACTCCTGAAGCCCACTGGGGCGGTCCAAGGGCGAGGAGCTCGGAGCTCGGTCAGGGCTGTCCCAGCAGAACTTTTTGAGGGTGGACGGACACGCCCGCGGGCAATCAGGTGTTGCGGGCAGGCCCTGCTGAGTCCCCGAGCGCCACCTGGGTTCCTGCCACCACCCTTGGGCCGGGATGAGGTGCCACCTTGTGCGTAGAAGCCCTGCACACAGGCAAGAAGCCCCCAGGCCCGCAGCGCACCCGACCCTGGAGCCCCCTGGCCGGCTGCAGCCACAGGGAACGGGGGTTCTTAGTTGGCAGGCCCCATTCCCGAAGCATCCACGGGCACTTCCCGAAGGGCTGACACCTGCTGCGCCTCAGCAGCCAGCCAACCTCCCTCCCTCTGGCCGGGCACTGCAAGCCACACAGCCACTTGTGTCCCCTGTGTCCCTCCCTGGAGGCCGCAGCGCGTTTTGGGTTTTGGCGCGGACGGGCCCCTCTCGGCTTCCGTAGTCCATTTGCCCCCGGAGCCTGCCAGACCCCTGGCTCTAGGAGGCTGCCCAGGGGCGCTGCCAACAGCCCCCAGGTGCTGGCTAGCCGCCTCGGCCGGCCATGGGGGGAGCACACACACCTGCGGGTGTCCCCTGGCCGCACACACGAACTGCCCCGCGCTTCCCGGCGTTGCAAATAGGCCCCCCGGGAAGCCCCACCCGCCCTAGGGGCTTGTCGGGCGGGGCCGACGCACGGTGGGTGAGTGGGGAGGGCTGCTGCTGGCACACACCCACTCCTGAAGCCCACTGGGGCGGTCCAAGGGCGAGGAGCTCGGAGCTCGGTCAGGGCTGTCCCAGCAGAACTTTTTGAGGGTGGACGGACACGCCCGCGGGCAATCAGGTGTTGCGGGCAGGCCCCGGGGGCAGGCCCTGCTGAGTCCCCGAGCGCCACCTGGGTTCCTGCCACCACCCTTGGGCCGGGATGAGGTGCCACCTTGTGCGTAGAAGCCCTGCACACAGGCAAGAAGCCCCCCAGGCCCGCGGCGCACCCGACCCTGGAGCCCCCTGGCCGGCTGCAGCCACAGGGAACGGGGGTTCTGAGTTGGCAGGCCCCATTCCCGAAGCATCCACGGGCACTTCCCGAAGGGCTGACACCTGCTGCGCCTCAGCAGCCAGCCAACCTCCCTCCCTCTGGCCGGGCACTGCAAGCCACACAGCCACTTGTGTCCCCTGTGTCCCTCCCTGGAGGCTGCAGCGCGTTTTGGGTTTTGGCGCGGACGGGCCCCTCTCAGCTTCCGTAGTCCATTTGCCCCCGGAGCCTGCCAGACCCCTGGCTCTAGGAGGCTGCCCAGGGGCGCTGCCAACAGCCCCCAGGTGCTGGCTAGCCGCCTCTGCCGGCCACGGGGGAGCACACACACCTGCGGGTGTCCCCAGGCCGCACACACGGACTGCCCCGCGCTTCCCGGCGTTGCAAATAGGTCCCCCGGGAAGCCCCGCCGGCCCTAGGGGCTTGTCGGGCGGGGCCGACGCACGGTGGGTGAGTGGGGAGGGCTGCTGCTGGCACACACCCACTCCTGAAGCCCACTGGGGCGGTCCAAGGGCGAGGAGCTCGGAGCTCGGTCAGGGCTGTCCCAGCAGAACTTTTTGAGGGTGGACGGACACGCCCGCGGGCAATCAGGTGTTGCGGGCAGGCCCCGGGGGCAGGCCCTGCTGAGTCCCCGAGCGCCACCTGGGTTCCTGCCACCACCCTTGGGCCGGGATGAGGTGCCACCTTGTGCGTAGAAGCCCTGCACACAGGCAAGAAGCCCCCCAGGCCCGCGGCGCACCCGACCCTGGAGCCCCCTGGCCGGCTGCAGCCACAGGGAACGGGGGTTCTGAGTTGGCAGGCCCCATTCCCGAAGCATCCACGGGCACTTCCCGAAGGGCTGACACCTGCTGCGCCTCAGCAGCCAGCCAACCTCCCTCCCTCTGGCCGGGCACTGCAAGCCACACAGCAACTTGTGTCCCCTGTGTCCCTCCCTGGAGGCCGCAGCGTGTTTTGGGATTTGGCGCGGACGGGCCCCTCTCGGCTTCCGTAGTCCATTTGCCCCGGGAGCCGGCCAGACCCCTGGCTCTAGGAGGCTGCCCAGGGGCGCTGCCAACAGCCCCCAGGTGCTGGCTAGCCGCAGCAGCCGGCCACGGGGGAGCACACACACCTGCGGGTGTCCCCAGGCCGCACACACGGACTGCCCCGCGCTTCCCGGCATAGCAAATAGGTCCCCCGGGAAGCCCCGCCGGCCCTAGGGGCTTGTCGGGCGGGGCCGACGCACGGTGGGTGAGTGGGGAGGGCTGCTGCTGGCACACACCCACTCCTGAAGCCCACTGGGGCGGTCCAAGGGCGAGGAGCTCGGAGCTCGGTCAGGGCTGTCCCAGCAGAACTTTTTGAGGGTGGACGGACACGCCCGCGGGCAATCAGGTGTTGCGGGCAGGCCCCGGGGGCAGGCCCTGCTGAGTCCCCGAGCGCCACCTGGGTTCCTGCCACCACCCTTGGGCCGGGATGAGGTGCCACCTTGTGCGTAGAAGCCCTGCACACAGGCAAGAAGCCCCCCAGGCCCGCGGCGCACCCGACCCTGGAGCCCCCTGGCCGGCTGCAGCCACAGGGAACGGGGGTTCTGAGTTGGCAGGCCCCATTCCCGAAGCATCCACGGGCACTTCCCGAAGGGCTGACACCTGCTGCGCCTCAGCAGCCAGCCAACCTCCCTCCCTCTGGCCGGGCACTGCAAGCCACACAGCCACTTGTGTCCCCTGTGTCCCTCCCTGGAGGCCGCAGCGCGTTTTGGGTTTTGGCGCGGACGGGCCCCTCTCGGCTTCCGTAGTCCATTTGCCCCCGGAGCCTGCCAGACCCCTGGCTCTAGGAGGCTGCCCAGGGGCGCTGCCAACAGCCCCCAGGTGCTGGCTAGCCGCCTCGGCCGGCCACGGGGGAGCACACACACCTGCGGGTGTCCCCAGGCCGCACACACGGACTGCCCCGCGCTTCCCGGCATAGCAAATAGGTCCCCCGGGAAGCCCCGCCGGCCCTAGGGGCTTGTCGGGCGGGGCCGACGCACGGTGGGTGAGTGGGGAGGGCTGCTGCTGGCACACACCCACTCCTGAAGCCCACTGGGGCGGTCCAAGGGCGAGGAGCTCGGAGCTCGGTCAGGGCTGTCCCAGCAGAACTTTTTGAGGGTGGACGGACACGCCCGCGGGCAATCAGGTGTTGCGGGCAGGCCCCGGGGGCAGGCCCTGCTGAGTCCCCGAGCGCCACCTGGGTTCCTGCCACCACCCTTGGGCCGGGATGAGGTGCCACCTTGTGCGTAGAAGCCCTGCACACAGGCAAGAAGCCCCCCAGGCCCGCGGCGCACCCGACCCTGGAGCCCCCTGGCCGGCTGCAGCCACAGGGAACGGGGGTTCTGAGTTGGCAGGCCCCATTCCCGAAGCATCCACGGGCACTTCCCGAAGGGCTGACACCTGCTGCGCCTCAGCAGCCAGCCAACCTCCCTCCCTCTGGCCGGGCACTGCAAGCCACACAGCCACTTGTGTCCCCTGTGTCCCTCCCTGGAGGCCGCAGCGCGTTTTGGGTTTTGGCGCGGACGGGCCCCTCTCGGCTTCCGTAGTCCATTTGCCCCCGGAGCCTGCCAGACCCCTGGCTCTAGGAGGCTGCCCAGGGGCGCTGCCAACAGCCCCCAGGTGCTGGCTAGCCGCAGCAGCCCGCCACGGGGGAGCACACACACTTGCGGGTGTCCCCAGGCCGCACACACGGACTGCCCCGCGCTTCCCGGCGTTGCAAATAGGTCCCCCGGGAAGCCCCGCCGGCCCTAGGGGCTTGTCGGGCGGGGCCGACGCACGGTGGGTGAGTGGGGAGGGCTGCTGCTGGCACACACCCACTCCTGAAGCCCACTGGGGCGGTCCAAGGGCAAGGAGCTCGGAGCTCGGTCAGGGCTGTCCCAGCAGAACTTTTTGAGGGTGGACGGACACGCCCGCGGGCAATCAGGTGTTGCGGGCAGGCCCCGGGGGCAGGCCCTGCTGAGTCCCCGAGCGCCACCTGGGTTCCTGCCACCACCCTTGGGCCGGGATGAGGTGCCACCTTGTGCGTAGAAGCCCTGCACACAGGCAAGAAGCCCCCCAGGCCCGCGGCGCACCCGACCCTGGAGCCCCCTGGCCGGCTGCAGCCACAGGGAACGGGGGTTCTGAGTTGGCAGGCCCCATTCCCTAAGCATCCACGGGCACTTCCCGAAGGGCTGACACCTGCTGTGCCTCAGCAGCCAGCCAACCTCCCTCCCTCTGGTCGGGCACTGCAAGCCACACAGCCACTTGTGTCCCCTGTGTCCCTCCCTGGAGGCCGCAGCGCGTTTTGGGTTTTGGCGCGGACGGGCCCCTCTCGGCTTCCGTAGTCCATTTGCCCCCAGAGCCTGCCAGACCCCTGGCTCTAGGAGGCTGCCCAGGGGCGCTGCCAACAGCCCCCAGGTGCTGGCTAGCCGCCTCGGCCGGCCACGGGGGAGCACACACACCTGCGGGTGTCCCCAGGCCGCACACACGGACTGCCCCGTGCTTCCCGGCGTTGCAAATAGGTCCCCCGGGAAGCCCCACCGGCCCTAGGGGCTTGTCGGGCGGGGCCGACGCACGGTGGGTGAGTGGGGAGGGCTGCTGCTGGCACACACCCACTCCTGAAGCCCACTGGGGCGGTCCAAGGGCGAGGAGCTCGGAGCTCGGTCAGGGCTGTCCCAGCAGAACTTTTTGAGGGTGGACGGACACGCCCGCGGGCAATCAGGTGTTGCGGGCAGGCCCTGCTGAGTCCCCGAGCGCCACCTGGGTTCCTGCCACCACCCTTGGGCCGGGATGAGGTGCCACCTTGTGCGTAGAAGCCCTGCACACAGGCAAGAAGCCCCCAGGCCCGCAGCGCACCCGACCCTGGAGCCCCCTGGCCGGCTGCAGCCACAGGGAACGGGGGTTCTGAGTTGGCAGGCCCCATTCCCGAAGCATCCACGGGCACTTCCCGAAGGGCTGACACCTGCTGCGCCTCAGCAGCCAGCCAACCTCCCTCCCTCTGGCCGGGCACTGCAAGCCACACAGCCACTTGTGTCCCCTGTGTCCCTCCCTGGAGGCCGCAGCGCGTTTTGGGTTTTGGCGCGGACGGGCCCCTCTCGGCTTCCGTAGTCCATTTGCCCCCGGAGCCTGCCAGACCCCTGGCTCTAGGAGGCTGCCCAGGGGCGCTGCCAACAGCCCCCAGGTGCTGGCTAGCCGCCTCGGCCGGCCATGGGGGGAGCACACACACCTGCGGGTGTCCCCTGGCCGCACACACGAACTGCCCCGCGCTTCCCGGCGTTGCAAATAGGCCCCCCGGGAAGCCCCACCCGCCCTAGGGGCTTGTCGGGCGGGGCCGACGCACGGTGGGTGAGTGGGGAGGGCTGCTGCTGGCACACACCCACTCCTGAAGCCCACTGGGGCGGTCCAAGGGCGAGGAGCTCGGAGCTCGGTCAGGGCTGTCCCAGCAGAACTTTTTGAGGGTGGACGGACACGCCCGCGGGCAATCAGGTGTTGCGGGCAGGCCCCGGGGGCAGGCCCTGCTGAGTCCCCGAGCGCCACCTGGGTTCCTGCCACCACCCTTGGGCCGGGATGAGGTGCCACCTTGTGCGTAGAAGCCCTGCACACAGGCAAGAAGCCCCCCAGGCCCGCGGCGCACCCGACCCTGGAGCCCCCTGGCCGGCTGCAGCCACAGGGAACGGGGGTTCTGAGTTGGCAGGCCCCATTCCCGAAGCATCCACGGGCACTTCCCGAAGGGCTGACACCTGCTGCGCCTCAGCAGCCAGCCAACCTCCCTCCCTCTGGCCGGGCACTGCAAGCCACACAGCCACTTGTGTCCCCTGTGTCCCTCCCTGGAGGCCGCAGCGCGTTTTGGGTTTTGGCGCGGACGGGCCCCTCTCAGCTTCCGTAGTCCATTTGCCCCCGGAGCCTGCCAGACCCCTGGCTCTAGGAGGCTGCCCAGGGGCGCTGCCAACAGCCCCCAGGTGCTGGCTAGCCGCCTCTGCCGGCCACGGGGGAGCACACACACCTGCGGGTGTCCCCAGGCCGCACACACGGACTGCCCCGCGCTTCCCGGCGTTGCAAATAGGTCCCCCGGGAAGCCCCGCCGGCCCTAGGGGCTTGTCGGGCGGGGCCGACGCACGGTGGGTGAGTGGGGAGGGCTGCTGCTGGCACACACCCACTCCTGAAGCCCACTGGGGCGGTCCAAGGGCGAGGAGCTCGGAGCTCGGTCAGGGCTGTCCCAGCAGAACTTTTTGAGGGTGGACGGACACGCCCGCGGGCAATCAGGTGTTGCGGGCAGGCCCCGGGGGCAGGCCCTGCTGAGTCCCCGAGCGCCACCTGGGTTCCTGCCACCACCCTTGGGCCGGGATGAGGTGCCACCTTGTGCGTAGAAGCCCTGCACACAGGCAAGAAGCCCCCCAGGCCCGCGGCGCACCCGACCCTGGAGCCCCCTGGCCGGCTGCAGCCACAGGGAACGGGGGTTCTGAGTTGGCAGGCCCCATTCCCGAAGCATCCACGGGCACTTCCCGAAGGGCTGACACCTGCTGCGCCTCAGCAGCCAGCCAACCTCCCTCCCTCTGGCCGGGCACTGCAAGCCACACAGCCACTTGTGTCCCCTGTGTCCCTCCCTGGAGGCCGCAGCGCGTTTTGGGTTTTGGCGCGGACGGGCCCCTCTCGGCTTCCGTAGTCCATTTGCCCCCGGAGCCTGCCAGACCCCTGGCTCTAGGAGGCTGCCCAGGGGCGCTGCCAACAGCCCCCAGGTGCTGGCTAGCTGCCTCGGCCGGCCACGGGGGAGCACACACACCTGCGGGTGTCCCCAGGCCGCACACACGGACTGCCCCGCGCTTCCCGGCGTTGCAAATAGGTCCCCCGGGAAGCCCCGCCGGCCCTAGGGGCTTGTCGGGCGGGGCCGACGCACGGTGGGTGAGTGGGGAGGGCTGCTGCTGGCACACACCCACTCCTGAAGCCCACTGGGGCGGTCCAAGGGCGAGGAGCTCGGAGCTCGGTCAGGGCTGTCCCAGCAGAACTTTTTGAGGGTGGACGGACACGCCTGCGGGCAATCAGGTGTTGCGGGCAGGCCCCGGGGGCAGGCCCTGCTGAGTCCCCGAGCGCCACCTGGGTTCCTGCCACCACCCTTGGGCCGGGATGAGGTGCCACCTTGTGCGTAGAAGCCCTGCACACAGGCAAGAAGCCCCCCAGGCCCGCGGCGCACCCGACCCTGGAGCCCCCTGGCCAGCTGCAGCCACAGGGAACGGGGGTTCTGAGTTGGCAGCCCCCATTCCCGAAGCATCCACGGGCAGTTCCCGAAGGGCTGACACCTGCTGCGCCTCAGCAGCCAGCCAACCTCCCTCCTTCTAGTCGGGCACTGCAAGCCACACAGCCACTTGTGTCCCCTGTGTCCCTCCCTGGAGGCCGCAGCGCGTTTTGGGTTTTGGCGCGGACGGGCCCCTCTCGGCTTCCGTAGTCCATTTGCCCCCGGAGCCTGCCAGACCCCTGGCTCTAGGAGGCTGCCCAGGGGCGCTGCCAACAGCCCCCAGGTGCTGGCTAGCCGCCTCGGCCGGCCATGGGGGGAGCACAGACACCTGCGGGTGTCCCCTGGCCGCACACACGAACTGCCCCGCGCTTCCCGGCGTTGCAAATAGGTCCCCCGGGAAGCCCCGCCCGCCCTAGGGGCTTGTCGGGCGGGGCCGACGCACGGTGGGTGAGTGGGGAGGGCTGCTGCTGGCACACACCCACTCCTGAAGCCCACTGGGGCAGTCCAAGGGCGAGGAGCTCGGAGCTCGGAGCTCGGTCAGGGCTGTCCCAGCAGAACTTTTTGAGGGTGGACGGACACGCCCGCGGGCAATCAGGTGTTGCGGGCAGGCCCCGGGGGCAGGCCCTGCTGAGTCCCCGAGCGCCACCTGGGTTCCTGCCACCACCCTTGGGCCGGGATGAGGTGCCACCTTGTGCGTAGAAGCCCTGCACACAGGCAAGAAGCCCCCCAGGCCCGCGGCGCACCCGACCCTGGAGCCCCCTGGCCAGCTGCAGCCACAGGGAACGGGGGTTCTTTGTTGGCAGGCCCCATTCCCGAAGCATCCACGGGCACTTCCCGAAGGGCTGACACCTGCTGCGCCTCAGCAGCCAGCCAACCTCCCTCCTTCTAGTCGGGCACTGCAAGCCACACAGCCACTTGTGTCCCCTGTGTCCCTCCCTGGAGGCCGCAGCGCGTTTTGGGTTTTGGCGCGGACGGGCCCCTCTCGGCTTCCGTAGTCCATTTGCCCCCAGAGCCTGCCAGACCCCTGGCTCTAGGAGGCTGCCCAGGGGCGCTGCCAACAGCCCCCAGGTGCTGGCTAGCCGCCTCGGCCGGCCATGGGGGGAGCACAGACACCTGCGGGTGTCCCCTGGCCGCACACACGAACTGCCCCGCGCTTCCCGGCGTTGCAAATAGGCCCCCCGGGAAGCCCCGCCCGCCCTAGGGGCTTGTCGGGCGGGGCCGACGCACGGTGGGTGAGTGGGGAGGGCTGCTGCTGGCACACACCCACTCCTGAAGCCCACTGGGGCGGTCCAAGGGCGAGGAGCTCGGAGCTCGGTCAGGGCTGTCCCAGCAGAACTTTTTGAGGGTGGACGGACACGCCCGCGGGCAATCAGGTGTTGCGGGCAGGCCCCGGGGGCAGGCCCTGCTGAGTCCCCGAGCGCCACCTGGGTTCCTGCCACCACCCTTGGGCCGGGATGAGGTGCCACCTTGTGCGTAGAAGCCCTGCACACAGGCAAGAAGCCCCCCAGGCCCGCGGCGCACCCGACCCTGGAGCCCCCTGGCCGGCTGCAGCCACAGGGAACAGGGGTTCTGAGTTGGCAGGCCCCATTCCCGAAGCATCCACGGGCACTTCCCGAAGGGCTGACACCTGCTGCGCCTCAGCAGCCAGCCAACCTCCCTCCCTCTGGCCGGGCACTGCAAGCCACACAGCCACTTGTGTCCCCTGTGTCCCTCCCTGGAGGCCGCAGCGTGTTTTGGGTTTTGGCGCGGACGGGCCCCTCTCGGCTTCCGTAGTCCATTTGCCCCGGGAGCCGGCCAGACCCCTGGCTCTAGGAGGCTGCCCAGGGGCGCTGCCAACAGCCCCCAGGTGCTGGCTAGCCGCAGCAGCCGGCCACGGGGGAGCACACACACCTGCGGGTGTCCCCAGGCCGCACACACGGACTGCCCCGCGCTTCCCGGCGTTGCAAATAGGTCCCCCGGGAAGCCCCGCCGGCCCTAGGGGCTTGTCGGGCGGGGCCGACGCACGGTGGGTGAGTGGGGAGGGCTGCTGCTGGCACACACCCACTCCTGAAGCCCACTGGGGCGGTCCAAGGGCGAGGAGCTCGGAGCTCGGTCAGGGCTGTCCCAGCAGAACTTTTTGAGGGTGGACGGACACGCCCGCGGGCAATCAGGTGTTGCGGGCAGGCCCTGCTGAGTCCCCGAGCGCCACCTGGGTTCCTGCCACCACCCTTGGGCCGGGATGAGGTGCCACCTTGTGCGTAGAAGCCCTGCACACAGGCAAGAAGCCCCCAGGCCCGCAGCGCACCCGACCCTGGAGCCCCCCTGGCCGGCTGCAGCCACAGGGAACGGGGGTTCTGAGTTGGCAGGCCCTATTCCCGAAGCATCCACGGGCACTTCCGAAGGGCTGACACCTGCTGCGCCTCAGCAGCCAGCCAACCTCCCTCCCTCTGGCCGGGCACTGCAAGCCACACAGCCACTTGTGTCCCCTGTGTCCCTCCCTGGAGGCCGCAGTGCGTTTTGGGTTTTGGCGCGGACGGTCCCCTCTCGGCTTCCGTATTCCATTTGCCCCCGGAGCCTGCCAGACCCCTGGCTCTAGGAGGCTGCCCAGGGGCGCTGCCAACAGCCCCCAGGTGCTGGCTAGCCGCAGCAGCCGGCCATGGGGGAGCACACACACCTGCGGGTGTCCCCAGGCCGCACACACGGACTGCCCCGCGCTTCCCGGCGTTGCAAATAAGTCCCCCGGGAAGCCCCGCCGGTCCTAGGGGGTTGTCGGGCGGGGCCGACGCACGGTGGGTGAGTGGGGAGGGCTGCTGCTGGCACACACCCACTCCTGAAGCCCACTGGGGCGGTCCAAGGGCGAGGAGCTCGGAGCTCGGTCAGGGCTGTCCCAGCAGAACTTTTTGAGGGTGGACGGACACGCCCGCGGGCAATCAGGTGTTGCGGGCAGGCCCAGGGGGCAGGCCCTGCTGAGTCCCCGAGCGCCACCTGGGTTCCTGCCACCAGCCTTGGGCCGGGATGAGGTGCCACCTTGTGCGTAGAAGCCCTGCACACAGGCAAGAAGCCCCCCAGGCCCGCGGCGCACCCGACCCTGGAGCCCCCTGGCCGGCTGCAGCCACAGGGAACGGGGGTTCTGAGTTGGCAGGCCCCATTCCCGAAGCATCCACGGGCACTTCCCGAAGGGCTGACACCTGCTGCGCCTCAGCAGCCAGCCAACCTCCCTCCCTCTGGCCGGGCACTGCAAGCCACACAGCCACTTGTGTCCCCTGTGTCCCTCCCTGGAGGCCGCAGCGCGTTTTGGGTTTTGGCGCGGACGGGCCCCTCTCGGCTTCCGTAGTCCATTTGCCCCCGGAGCCTGCCAGACCCCTGGCTCTAGGAGGCTGCCCAGGGGCGCTGCCAACAGCCCCCAGGTGCTGGCTAGCCGCCTCGGCCGGCCATGGGGGGAGCACACACACCTGCGGGTGTCCCCTGGCCGCACACACGAACTGCCCCGCGCTTCCCGGCGTTGCAAATAGGCCCCCCGGGAAGCCCCACCCGCCCTAGGGGCTTGTCGGGCGGGGCCGACGCACGGTGGGTGAGTGGGGAGGGCTGCTGCTGGCACACACCCACTCCTGAAGCCCACTGGGGCGGTCCAAGGGCGAGGAGCTCGGAGCTCGGTCAGGGCTGTCCCAGCAGAACTTTTTGAGGGTGGACGGACACGCCCGCGGGCAATCAGGTGTTGCGGGCAGGCCCCGGGGGCAGGCCCTGCTGAGTCCCCGAGCGCCACCTGGGTTCCTGCCACCACCCTTGGGCCGGGATGAGGTGCCACCTTGTGCGTAGAAGCCCTGCACACAGGCAAGAAGCCCCCCAGGCCCGCGGCGCACCCGACCCTGGAGCCCCCTGGCCGGCTGCAGCCACAGGGAACGGGGGTTCTGAGTTGGCAGGCCCCATTCCCGAAGCATCCACGGGCACTTCCCGAAGGGCTGACACCTGCTGCGCCTCAGCAGCCAGCCAACCTCCCTCCCTCTGGCCGGGCACTGCAAGCCACACAGCCACTTGTGTCCCCTGTGTCCCTCCCTGGAGGCCGCAGCGCGTTTTGGGTTTTGGCGCGGACGGGCCCCTCTCAGCTTCCGTAGTCCATTTGCCCCCGGAGCCTGCCAGACCCCTGGCTCTAGGAGGCTGCCCAGGGGCGCTGCCAACAGCCCCCAGGTGCTGGCTAGCCGCCTCTGCCGGCCACGGGGGAGCACACACACCTGCGGGTGTCCCCAGGCCGCACACACGGACTGCCCCGCGCTTCCCGGCGTTGCAAATAGGTCCCCCGGGAAGCCCCGCCGGCCCTAGGGGCTTGTCGGGCGGGGCCGACGCACGGTGGGTGAGTGGGGAGGGCTGCTGCTGGCACACACCCACTCCTGAAGCCCACTGGGGCGGTCCAAGGGCGAGGAGCTCGGAGCTCGGTCAGGGCTGTCCCAGCAGAACTTTTTGAGGGTGGACGGACACGCCCGCGGGCAATCAGGTGTTGCGGGCAGGCCCCGGGGGCAGGCCCTGCTGAGTCCCCGAGCGCCACCTGGGTTCCTGCCACCACCCTTGGGCCGGGATGAGGTGCCACCTTGTGCGTAGAAGCCCTGCACACAGGCAAGAAGCCCCCCAGGCCCGCGGCGCACCCGACCCTGGAGCCCCCTGGCCGGCTGCAGCCACAGGGAACGGGGGTTCTGAGTTGGCAGGCCCCATTCCCGAAGCATCCACGGGCACTTCCCGAAGGGCTGACACCTGCTGCGCCTCAGCAGCCAGCCAACCTCCCTCCCTCTGGCCGGGCACTGCAAGCCACACAGCCACTTGTGTCCCCTGTGTCCCTCCCTGGAGGCCGCAGCGCGTTTTGGGTTTTGGCGCGGACGGGCCCCTCTCGGCTTCCGTAGTCCATTTGCCCCCGGAGCCTGCCAGACCCCTGGCTCTAGGAGGCTGCCCAGGGGCGCTGCCAACAGCCCCCAGGTGCTGGCTAGCTGCCTCGGCCGGCCACGGGGGAGCACACACACCTGCGGGTGTCCCCAGGCCGCACACACGGACTGCCCCGCGCTTCCCGGCGTTGCAAATAGGTCCCCCGGGAAGCCCCGCCGGCCCTAGGGGCTTGTCGGGCGGGGCCGACGCACGGTGGGTGAGTGGGGAGGGCTGCTGCTGGCACACACCCACTCCTGAAGCCCACTGGGGCGGTCCAAGGGCGAGGAGCTCGGAGCTCGGTCAGGGCTGTCCCAGCAGAACTTTTTGAGGGTGGACGGACACGCCTGCGGGCAATCAGGTGTTGCGGGCAGGCCCCGGGGGCAGGCCCTGCTGAGTCCCCGAGCGCCACCTGGGTTCCTGCCACCACCCTTGGGCCGGGATGAGGTGCCACCTTGTGCGTAGAAGCCCTGCACACAGGCAAGAAGCCCCCCAGGCCCGCGGCGCACCCGACCCTGGAGCCCCCTGGCCAGCTGCAGCCACAGGGAACGGGGGTTCTGAGTTGGCAGCCCCCATTCCCGAAGCATCCACGGGCAGTTCCCGAAGGGCTGACACCTGCTGCGCCTCAGCAGCCAGCCAACCTCCCTCCTTCTAGTCGGGCACTGCAAGCCACACAGCCACTTGTGTCCCCTGTGTCCCTCCCTGGAGGCCGCAGCGCGTTTTGGGTTTTGGCGCGGACGGGCCCCTCTCGGCTTCCGTAGTCCATTTGCCCCCGGAGCCTGCCAGACCCCTGGCTCTAGGAGGCTGCCCAGGGGCGCTGCCAACAGCCCCCAGGTGCTGGCTAGCCGCCTCGGCCGGCCATGGGGGGAGCACAGACACCTGCGGGTGTCCCCTGGCCGCACACACGAACTGCCCCGCGCTTCCCGGCGTTGCAAATAGGTCCCCCGGGAAGCCCCGCCCGCCCTAGGGGCTTGTCGGGCGGGGCCGACGCACGGTGGGTGAGTGGGGAGGGCTGCTGCTGGCACACACCCACTCCTGAAGCCCACTGGGGCAGTCCAAGGGCGAGGAGCTCGGAGCTCGGAGCTCGGTCAGGGCTGTCCCAGCAGAACTTTTTGAGGGTGGACGGACACGCCCGCGGGCAATCAGGTGTTGCGGGCAGGCCCCGGGGGCAGGCCCTGCTGAGTCCCCGAGCGCCACCTGGGTTCCTGCCACCACCCTTGGGCCGGGATGAGGTGCCACCTTGTGCGTAGAAGCCCTGCACACAGGCAAGAAGCCCCCCAGGCCCGCGGCGCACCCGACCCTGGAGCCCCCTGGCCAGCTGCAGCCACAGGGAACGGGGGTTCTTTGTTGGCAGGCCCCATTCCCGAAGCATCCACGGGCACTTCCCGAAGGGCTGACACCTGCTGCGCCTCAGCAGCCAGCCAACCTCCCTCCTTCTAGTCGGGCACTGCAAGCCACACAGCCACTTGTGTCCCCTGTGTCCCTCCCTGGAGGCCGCAGCGCGTTTTGGGTTTTGGCGCGGACGGGCCCCTCTCGGCTTCCGTAGTCCATTTGCCCCCAGAGCCTGCCAGACCCCTGGCTCTAGGAGGCTGCCCAGGGGCGCTGCCAACAGCCCCCAGGTGCTGGCTAGCCGCCTCGGCCGGCCATGGGGGGAGCACAGACACCTGCGGGTGTCCCCTGGCCGCACACACGAACTGCCCCGCGCTTCCCGGCGTTGCAAATAGGCCCCCCGGGAAGCCCCGCCCGCCCTAGGGGCTTGTCGGGCGGGGCCGACGCACGGTGGGTGAGTGGGGAGGGCTGCTGCTGGCACACACCCACTCCTGAAGCCCACTGGGGCGGTCCAAGGGCGAGGAGCTCGGAGCTCGGTCAGGGCTGTCCCAGCAGAACTTTTTGAGGGTGGACGGACACGCCCGCGGGCAATCAGGTGTTGCGGGCAGGCCCCGGGGGCAGGCCCTGCTGAGTCCCCGAGCGCCACCTGGGTTCCTGCCACCACCCTTGGGCCGGGATGAGGTGCCACCTTGTGCGTAGAAGCCCTGCACACAGGCAAGAAGCCCCCCAGGCCCGCGGCGCACCCGACCCTGGAGCCCCCTGGCCGGCTGCAGCCACAGGGAACAGGGGTTCTGAGTTGGCAGGCCCCATTCCCGAAGCATCCACGGGCACTTCCCGAAGGGCTGACACCTGCTGCGCCTCAGCAGCCAGCCAACCTCCCTCCCTCTGGCCGGGCACTGCAAGCCACACAGCCACTTGTGTCCCCTGTGTCCCTCCCTGGAGGCCGCAGCGTGTTTTGGGTTTTGGCGCGGACGGGCCCCTCTCGGCTTCCGTAGTCCATTTGCCCCGGGAGCCGGCCAGACCCCTGGCTCTAGGAGGCTGCCCAGGGGCGCTGCCAACAGCCCCCAGGTGCTGGCTAGCCGCAGCAGCCGGCCACGGGGGAGCACACACACCTGCGGGTGTCCCCAGGCCGCACACACGGACTGCCCCGCGCTTCCCGGCGTTGCAAATAGGTCCCCCGGGAAGCCCCGCCGGCCCTAGGGGCTTGTCGGGCGGGGCCGACGCACGGTGGGTGAGTGGGGAGGGCTGCTGCTGGCACACACCCACTCCTGAAGCCCACTGGGGCGGTCCAAGGGCGAGGAGCTCGGAGCTCGGTCAGGGCTGTCCCAGCAGAACTTTTTGAGGGTGGACGGACACGCCCGCGGGCAATCAGGTGTTGCGGGCAGGCCCTGCTGAGTCCCCGAGCGCCACCTGGGTTCCTGCCACCACCCTTGGGCCGGGATGAGGTGCCACCTTGTGCGTAGAAGCCCTGCACACAGGCAAGAAGCCCCCAGGCCCGCAGCGCACCCGACCCTGGAGCCCCCTGGCCGGCTGCAGCCACAGGGAACGGGGGTTCTGAGTTGGCAGGCCCTATTCCCGAAGCATCCACGGGCACTTCCCGAAGGGCTGACACCTGCTGCGCCTCAGCAGCCAGCCAACCTCCCTCCCTCTGGCCGGGCACTGCAAGCCACACAGCCACTTGTGTCCCCTGTGTCCCTCCCTGGAGGCCGCAGTGCGTTTTGGGTTTTGGCGCGGACGGTCCCCTCTCGGCTTCCGTATTCCATTTGCCCCCGGAGCCTGCCAGACCCCTGGCTCTAGGAGGCTGCCCAGGGGCGCTGCCAACAGCCCCCAGGTGCTGGCTAGCCGCAGCAGCCGGCCATGGGGGAGCACACACACCTGCGGGTGTCCCCAGGCCGCACACACGGACTGCCCCGCGCTTCCCGGCGTTGCAAATAAGTCCCCCGGGAAGCCCCGCCGGTCCTAGGGGGTTGTCGGGCGGGGCCGACGCACGGTGGGTGAGTGGGGAGGGCTGCTGCTGGCACACACCCACTCCTGAAGCCCACTGGGGCGGTCCAAGGGCGAGGAGCTCGGAGCTCGGTCAGGGCTGTCCCAGCAGAACTTTTTGAGGGTGGACGGACACGCCCGCGGGCAATCAGGTGTTGCGGGCAGGCCCAGGGGGCAGGCCCTGCTGAGTCCCCGAGCGCCACCTGGGTTCCTGCCACCAGCCTTGGGCCGGGATGAGGTGCCACCTTGTGCGTAGAAGCCCTGCACACAGGCAAGAAGCCCCCCAGGCCCGCGGCGCACCCGACCCTGGAGCCCCCTGGCCGGCTGCAGCCACAGGGAACGGGGGTTCTGAGTTGGCAGGCCCCATTCCCGAAGCATCCACGGGCACTTCCCGAAGGGCTGACACCTGCTGCGCCTCAGCAGCCAGCCAACCTCCCTCCCTCTGGCCGGGCACTGCAAGCCACACAGCCACTTGTGTCCCCTGTGTCCCTCCCTGGAGGCCGCAGCGCGTTTTGGGTTTTGGCGCGGACGGGCCCCTCTCGGCTTCCGTAGTCCATTTGCCCCCGGAGCCTGCCAGACCCCTGGCTCTAGGAGGCTGCCCAGGGGCGCTGCCAACAGCCCCCAGGTGCTGGCTAGCCGCAGCAGCCGGCCACGGGGGAGCACACACACCTGCGGGTGTCCCCAGGCCGCACACACGGACTGCCCCGCGCTTCCCGGCATTGCAAATGGGTCCCCCGGGAAGCCCCGCCGGCCCTAGGGGCTTGTCGGGCGGGGCCAACGCACGGTGGGTGAGTGGGGAGGGCTGCTGCTGGCACACACCCACTCCTGAAGCCCACTGGGGCGGTCCAAGGGCGAGGAGCTCGGAGCTCGGTCAGGGCTGTCCCAGCAGAACTTTTTGAGGGTGGACGGACACGCCCGCGGGCAATCAGGTGTTGCGGGCAGGCCCCGGGGGCAGGCCCTGCTGAGTCCCCGAGCGCCACCTGGGTTCCTGCCACCACCCTTGGGCCGGGATGAGGTGCCACCTTGTGCGTAGAAGCCCTGCACACAGGCAAGAAGCCCCCCAGGCCCGCGGCGCACCCGACCCTGGAGCCCCCCGGCCGGCTGCAGCCACAGGGAACGGGGGTTCTGAGTTGGCAGGCCCCATTCCCGAAGCATCCACGGGCACTTCCCGAAGGGCTGACACCTGCTGCGCCTCAGCAGCCAGCCAACCTCCCTCCCTCTGGCCGGGCACTGCAAGCCACACAGCCACTTGTGTCCCCTGTGTCCCTCCCTGGAGGCCGCAGCGCGTTTTGGGTTTTGGCGCGGACGGGCCCCTCTCGGCTTCCATAGTCCATTTGCCCCCGGAGCCTGCCAGACCCCTGGCTCTAGGAGGCTGCCCAGGGGCGCTGCCAACAGCCCCCAGGTGCTGGCTAGCCGCCTCGGCCGGCCATGGGGGGAGCACACACACCTGCGGGTGTCCCCGGGCCGCACACACGAACTGCCCCGCGCTTCCCGGCGTTGCAAATAGGCCCCCCGGGAAGCCCCACCCGCCCTAGGGGCTTGTCGGGTGGGGCCGACGCACGGTGGGTGAGTGGGGAGGGCTGCTGCTGGCACACACCCACTCCTGAAGCCCACTGGGGCGGTCCAAGGGCGAGGAGCTCGGAGCTCGGTCAGGGCTGTCCCAGCAGAACTTTTTGAGGGTGGACGGACACGCCCGCGGGCAATCAGGTGTTGCGGGCAGGCCCCGGGGGCAGGCCCTGCTGAGTCCCCGAGCGCCACCTGGGTTCCTGCCACCACCCTTGGGCCGGGATGAGGTGCCACCTTGTGCGTAGAAGCCCTGCACACAGGCAAGAAGCCCCCCAGGCCCGCGGCGCACCCGACCCTGGAGCCCCCTGGCCGGCTGCAGCCACAGGGAACGGGGGTTCTGAGTTGGCAGGCCCCATTCCCGAAGCATCCACGGGCACTTCCCGAAGGGCTGACACCTGCTGCGCCTCAGCAGCCAGCCAACCTCCCTCCCTCTGGCCGGGCACTGCAAGCCACACAGCCACTTGTGTCCCCTGTGTCCCTCCCTGGAGGCCGCAGCGCGTTTTGGGTTTTGGCGCGGACGGGCCCCTCTCGGCTTCCGTAGTCCATTTGCCCCCGGAGCCTGCCAGACCCCTGGCTCTAGGAGGCTGCCCAGGGGCGCTGCCAACAGCCCCCAGGTGCTGGCTAGCCGCAGCAGCCGGCCACGGGGGAGCACACACACCTGCGGGTGTCCCCAGGCCGCACACACGGACTGCCCCGCGCTTCCCGGCGTTGCAAATAGGTCCCCCGGGAAGCCCCGCCGGCCCTAGGGGCTTGTCGGGCGGGGCCGACGCACGGTGGGTGAGTGGGGAGGGCTGCTGCTGGCACACACCCACTCCTGAAGCCCACTGGGGCGGACCAAGGGCGAGGAGCTCGGAGCTCGGTCAGGGCTGTCCCAGCAGAACTTTTTGAGGGTGGACGGACACGCCCGCGGGCAATCAGGTGTTGCGGGCAGGCCCCGGGGGCAGGCCCTGCTGAGTCCCCGAGCGCCACCTGGGTTCCTGCCACCACCCTTGGGCCGGGATGAGGTGCCACCTTGTGCGTAGAAGCCCTGCACACAGGCAAGAAGCCCCCCAGGCCCGCGGCGCACCCGACCCTGGAGCCCCCCGGCCGGCTGCAGCCACAGGGAACGGGGGTTCTGAGTTGGCAGGCCCCATTCCCGAAGCATCCACGGGCACTTCCCGAAGGGCTGACACCTGCTGCGCCTCAGCAGCCAGCCAACCTCCCTCCCTCTGGCCGGGCACTGCAAGCCACACAGCCACTTGTGTCCCCTGTGTCCCTCCCTGGAGGCCGCAGCGCGTTTTGGGTTTTGGCGCGGACGGGCCCCTCTCGGCTTCCGTAGTCCATTTGCCCCCGGAGCCTGCCAGACCCCTGGCTCTAGGAGGCTGCCCAGGGGCGCTGCCAACAGCCCCCAGGTGCTGGCTAGCCGCCTCGGCCGGCCATGGGGGGAGCACACACACCTGCGGGTGTCCCCGGGCCGCACACACGAACTGCCCCGCGCTTCCCGGCGTTGCAAATAGGCCCCCCGGGAAGCCCCACCCGCCCTAGGGGCTTGTCGGGCGGGGCCGACGCACGGTGGGTGAGTGGGGAGGGCTGCTGCTGGCACACACCCACTCCTGAAGCCCACTGGGGCGGTCCAAGGGCAAGGAGCTCGGAGCTCGGTAAGGGCTGTCCCAGCAGAACTTTTTGAGGGTGGACGGACACGCCCGCGGGCAATCAGGTGTTGCGGGCAGGCCCCGGGGGCAGGCCCTGCTGAGTCCCCGAGCGCCACCTGGGTTCCTGCCACCACCCTTGGGCCGGGATGAGGTGCCACCTTGTGCGTAGAAGCCCTGCACACAGGCAAGAAGCCCCCCAGGCCCGCGGCGCACCCGACCCTGGAGCCCCCCGGCCGGCTGCAGCCACAGGGAACGGGGGTTCTGAGTTGGCAGGCCCCATTCCCGAAGCATCCACGGGCACTTCCCGAAGGGCTGACACCTGCTGCGCCTCAGCAGCCAGCCAACCTCCCTCCCTCTGGCCGGGCACTGCAAGCCACACAGCCACTTGTGTCCCCTGTGTCCCTCCCTGGAGGCCGCAGCGCGTTTTGGGTTTTGGCGCGGACGGGCCCCTCTCGGCTTCCGTAGTCCATTTGCCCCCGGAGCCTGCCAGACCCCTGGCTCTAGGAGGCTGCCCAGGGGCGCTGCCAACAGCCCCCAGGTGCTGGCTAGCCGCAGCAGCCGGCCACGGGGGAGCACACACACCTGCGGGTGTCCCCAGGCCGCACACACGGACTGCCCCGCGCTTCCCGGCGTTGCAAATAGGTCCCCCGGGAAGCCCCGCCGGCCCTAGGGGCTTGTCGGGCGGGGCCGACGCACGGTGGGTGAGTGGGGAGGGCTGCTGCTGGCACACACCCACTCCTGAAGCCCACTGGGGTGGACCAAGGGCGAGGAGCTCGGAGCTCGGTCAGGGCTGTCCCAGCAGAACTTTTTGAGGGTGGACGGACACGCCCGCGGGCAATCAGGTGTTGCGGGCAGGCCCCGGGGGCAGGCCCTGCTGAGTCCCCGAGCGCCACCTGGGTTCCTGCCACCACCCTTGGGCCGGGATGAGGTGCCACCTTGTGCGTAGAAGCCCTGCACACAGGCAAGAAGCCCCCCAGGCCCGCGGCGCACCCGACCCTGGAGCCCCCCGGCCGGCTGCAGCCACAGGGAACGGGGGTTCTGAGTTGGCAGGCCCCATTCCCGAAGCATCCACGGGCACTTCCCGAAGGGCTGACACCTGCTGCGCCTCAGCAGCCAGCCAACCTCCCTCCCTCTGGCCGGGCACTGCAAGCCACACAGCCACTTGTGTCCCCTGTGTCCCTCCCTGGAGGCCGCAGCGCGTTTTGGGTTTTGGCGCGGACGGGCCCCTCTCGGCTTCCGTAGTCCATTTGCCCCCGGAGCCTGCCAGACCCCTGGCTCTAGGAGGCTGCCCAGGGGCGCTGCCAACAGCCCCCAGGTGCTGGCTAGCCGCCTCGGCCGGCCATGGGGGGAGCACACACACCTGCGGGTGTCCCCGGGCCGCACACACGAACTGCCCCGCGCTTCCCGGCGTTGCAAATAGGCCCCCCGGGAAGCCCCACCCGCCCTAGGGGCTTGTCGGGCGGGGCCGACGCACGGTGGGTGAGTGGGGAGGGCTGCTGCTGGCACACACCCACTCCTGAAGCCCACTGGGGCGGTCCAAGGGCAAGGAGCTCGGAGCTCGGTAAGGGCTGTCCCAGCAGAACTTTTTGAGGGTGGACGGACACGCCCGCGGGCAATCAGGTGTTGCGGGCAGGCCCCGGGGGCAGGCCCTGCTGAGTCCCCGAGCACCACCTGGGTTCCTGCCACCACCCTTGGGCCGGGATGAGGTGCCACCTTGTGCGTAGAAGCCCTGCACACAGGCAAGAAGCCCCCCAGGCCCGCGGCGCACCCGACCCTGGAGCCCCCCGGCCGGCTGCAGCCACAGGGAACGGGGGTTCTGAGTTGGCAGGCCCCATTCCCGAAGCATCCACGGGCACTTCCCGAAGGGCTGACACCTGCTGCGCCTCAGCAGCCAGCCAACCTCCCTCCCTCTGGCCGGGCACTGCAAGCCACACAGCCACTTGTGTCCCCTGTGTCCCTCCCTGGAGGCCGCAGCGCGTTTTGGGTTTTGGCGCGGACGGGCCCCTCTCGGCTTCCGTAGTCCATTTGCCCCCGGAGCCTGCCAGACCCCTGGCTCTAGGAGGCTGCCCAGGGGCGCTGCCAACAGCCCCCAGGTGCTGGCTAGCCGCCTCGGCCGGCCATGGGGGGAGCACACACACCTGCGGGTGTCCCCGGGCCACACACACGAACTGCCCCGCGCTTCCCGGCGTTGCAAATAGGCCCCCCGGGAAGCCCCACCCGCCCTAGGGGCTTGTTGGGTGGGGCCGACGCACGGTGGGTGAGTGGGGAGGGCTGCTGCTGGCACACACCCACTCCTGAAGCCCACTGGGGCGGTCCAAGGGCGAGGAGCTCGGAGCTCGGTCAGGGCTGTCCCAGCAGAACTTTTTGAGGGTGGACGGACACGCCCGCGGGCAATCAGGTGTTGCGGGCAGGCCCCGGGGGCAGGCCCTGCTGAGTCCCCGAGCGCCACCTGGGTTCCTGCCACCACCCTTGGGCCGGGATGAGGTGCCACCTTGTGCGTAGAAGCCCTGCACACAGGCAAGAAGCCCCCCAGGCCCGCGGCGCACCCGACCCTGGAGCCCCCTGGCCGGCTGCAGCCACAGGGAACGGGGGTTCTGAGTTGGCAGGCCCCATTCCCGAAGCATCCACGGGCACTTCCCGAAGGGCTGACACCTGCTGCGCCTCAGCAGCCAGCCAACCTCCCTCCCTCTGGCCGGGCACTGCAAGCCACACAGCCACTTGTGTCCCCTGTGTCCCTCCCTGGAGGCCGCAGCGCGTTTTGGGTTTTGGCGCGGACGGGCCCCTCTCGGCTTCCGTAGTCCATTTGCCCCCGGAGCCTGCCAGACCCCTGGCTCTAGGAGGCTGCCCAGGGGCGCTGCCAACAGCCCCCAGGTGCTGGCTAGCCGCAGCAGCCGGCCACGGGGGAGCACACACACCTGCGGGTGTCCCCAGGCCGCACACACGGACTGCCCCACGCTTCCCGGCGTTGCAAATAGGTCCCCCGGGAAGCCCCGCCGGCCCTAGGGGCTTGTCGGGCGGGGCCGACGCACGGTGGGTGAGTGGGGAGGGCTGCTGCTGGCACACACCCACTCCTGAAGCCCACTGGGGCGGTCCAAGGGCGAGGAGCTCGGAGCTCGGTCAGGGCTGTCCCAGCAGAACTTTTTGAGGGTGGACGGACACGCCCGCGGGCAATCAGGTGTTGCGGGCAGGCCCCGGGGGCAGGCCCTGCTGAGTCCCCGAGCGCCACCTGGGTTCCTGCCACCACCCTTGGGCCGGGATGAGGTGCCACCTTGTGCGTAGAAGCCCTGCACACAGGCAAGAAGCCCCCCAGGCCCGCGGCGCACCCGACCCTGGAGCCCCCCGGCCGGCTGCAGCCACAGGGAACGGGGGTTCTGAGTTGGCAGGCCCCATTCCCGAAGCATCCACGGGCACTTCCCGAAGGGCTGACACCTGCTGCGCCTCAGCAGCCAGCCAACCTCCCTCCCTCTGGCCGGGCACTGCAAGCCACACAGCCACTTGTGTCCCCTGTGTCCCTCCCTGGAGGCCGCAGCGCGTTTTGGGTTTTGGCGCGGACGGGCCCCTCTCGGCTTCCGTAGTCCATTTGCCCCCGGAGCCTGCCAGACCCCTGGCTCTAGGAGGCTGCCCAGGGGCGCTGCCAACAGCCCCCAGGTGCTGGCTAGCCGCCTCGGCCGGCCATGGGGGGAGCACACACACCTGCGGGTGTCCCCGGGCCGCACACACGAACTGCCCCGCGCTTCCCGGCGTTGCAAATAGGCCCCCCGGGAAGCCCCACCCGCCCTAGGGGCTTGTCGGGCGGGGCCGACGCACGGTGGGTGAGTGGGGAGGGCTGCTGCTGGCACACACCCACTCCTGAAGCCCACTGGGGCGGTCCAAGGGCGAGGAGCTCGGAGCTCGGTCAGGGCTGTCCCAGCAGAACTTTTTGAGGGTGGACGGACACGCCCGCGGGCAATCAGGTGTTGCGGGCAGGCCCCGGGGGCAGGCCCTGCTGAGTCCCCGAGCGCCACCTGGGTTCCTGCCACCACCCTTGGGCCGGGATGAGGTGCCACCTTGTGCGTAGAAGCCCTGCACACAGGCAAGAAGCCCCCCAGGCCCGCGGCGCACCCGACCCTGGAGCCCCCTGGCCGGCTGCAGCCACAGGGAACGGGGGTTCTGAGTTGGCAGGCCCCATTCCCGAAGCATCCACGGGCACTTCCCGAAGGGCTGACACCTGCTGCTTCTCAGCAGCCAGCCAACCTCCCTCCCTCTGGCCGGGCACTGCAAGCCACACAGCCACTTGTGTCCCCTGTGTCCCTCCCTGGAGGCCGCAGCGCGTTTTGGGTTTTGGCGCGGACGGGCCCCTCTCGGCTTCCGTAGTCCATTTGCCCCCGGAGCCTGCCAGACCCCTGGCTCTAGGAGGCTGCCCAGGGGCGCTGCCAACAGCCCCCAGGTGCTGGCTAGCCGCCTCGGCCGGCCATGGGGGGAGCACACACACCTGCGGGTGTCCCCGGGCCACACACACGAACTGCCCCGCGCTTCCCCGCGTTGCAAATAGGCCCCCCGGGAAGCCCCGCCGGCCCTAGGGGCTTGTCGGGCGGGGCCGACGCACGGTGGGTGAGTGGGGAGGGCTGCTGCTGGCACACACCCACTCCTGAAGCCCACTGGGGCGGTCCAAGGGCGAGGAGCTCGGAGCTCGGTCAGGGCTGTCCCAGCAGAACTTTTTGAGGGTGGACGGACACGCCCGCGGGCAATCAGGTGTTGCGGGCAGGCCCCGGGGGCAGGCCCTGCTGAGTCCCCGAGCGCCACCTGGGTTCCTGCCACCACCCTTGGGCCGGGATGAGGTGCCACCTTGTGCGTAGAAGCCCTGCACACAGGCAAGAAGCCCCCCAGGCCCGCGGCGCACCCGACCCTGGAGCCCCCCGGCCGGCTGCAGCCACAGGGAACGGGGGTTCTGAGTTGGCAGGCCCCATTCCCGAAGCATCCACGGGCACTTCCCGAAGGGCTGACACCTGCTGCGCCTCAGCAGCCAGCCAACCTCCCTCCCTCTGGCCGGGCACTGCAAGCCACACAGCCACTTGTGTCCCCTGTGTCCCTCCCTGGAGGCCGCAGCGCGTTTTGGGTTTTGGCGCGGACGGGCCCCTCTCGGCTTCCGTAGTCCATTTGCCCCCGGAGCCTGCCAGACCCCTGGCTCTAGGAGGCTGCCCAGGGGCGCTGCCAACAGCCCCCAGGTGCTGGCTAGCCGCCTCGGCCGGCCATGGGGGGAGCACACACACCTGCGGGTGTCCCCGGGCCAAACACACGAACTGCCCCGCGCTTCCCGGCGTTGCAAATAGGCCCCCCGGGAAGCCCCGCCGGCCCTAGGGGCTTGTCGGGCGGGGCCGACGCACGGTGGGTAGTGGGGAGGGCTGCTGCTGGCACACACCCACTCCTGAAGCCACTGGGGCGGTCCAAGGGCGAGGAGCTCGGAGCTCGGTCAGGGCTGTCCCAGCAGAACTTTTTGAGGGTGGACGGACACGCCCGCGGGCAATCAGGTGTTGCGGGCAGGCCCCGGGGGCAGGCCCTGCTGAGTCCCCGAGCGCCACCTGGGTTCCTGCCACCACCCTTGGGCCGGGATGAGGTGCCACCTTGTGCGTAGAAGCCCTGCACACAGGCAAGAAGCCCCCCAGGCCCGCGGCGCACCCGACCCTGGAGCCCCCCGGCCGGCTGCAGCCACAGGGAACGGGGGTTCTGAGTTGGCAGGCCCCATTCCCGAAGCATCCACGGGCACTTCCCGAAGGGCTGACACCTGCTGCGCCTCAGCAGCCAGCCAACCTCCCTCCCTCTGGCCGGGCACTGCAAGCCACACAGCCACTTGTGTCCCCTGTGTCCCTCCCTGGAGGCCGCAGCGCGTTTTGGGTTTTGGCGCGGACGGGCCCCTCTCGGCTTCCGTAGTCCATTTGCCCCCGGAGCCTGCCAGACCCCTGGCTCTAGGAGGCTGCCCAGGGGCGCTGCCAACAGCCCCCAGGTGCTGGCTAGCCGCAGCAGCCGGCCACGGGGGAGCACACACACCTGCGGGTGTCCCCAGGCCGCACACACGGACTGCCCCGCGCTTCCCGGCGTTGCAAATAGGTCCCCCGGGAAGCCCCGCCGGCCCTAGGGGCTTGTCGGGCGGGGCCGACGCACGGTGGGTGAGTGGGGAGGGCTGCTGCTGGCACACACCCACTCCTGAAGCCCACTGGGGCGGTCCAAGGGCGAGGAGCTCGGAGCTCGGTCAGGGCTGTCCCAGCAGAACTTTTTGAGGGTGGACGGACACGCCCGCGGGCAATCAGGTGTTGCGGGCAGGCCCCGGGGGCAGGCCCTGCTGAGTCCCCGAGTGCCACCTGGGTTCCTGCCACCACCCTTGGGCCGGGATGAGGTGCCACCTTGTGCGTAGAAGCCCTGCACACAGGCAAGAAGCCCCCCAGGCCCGCGGCGCACCCGACCCTGGAGCCCCCTGGCCGGCTGCAGCCACAGGGAACGGGGGTTCTGAGTTGGCAGGCCCCATTCCCGAAGCATCCACGGGCACTTCCCGAAGGGCTGACACCTGCTGCGCCTCAGCAGCCAGCCAACCTCCCTCCCTCTGGCCGGGCACTGCAAGCCACACAGCCACTTGTGTCCCCTGTGTCCCTCCCTGGAGGCCGCAGCGCGTTTTGGGTTTTGGCGCGGACGGGCCCCTCTCGGCTTCCGTAGTCCATTTGCCCCCGGAGCCTGCCAGAACCCTGGCTCTAGGAGGCTGCCCAGGGGCACTGCCAACAGCCCCCAGGTGCTGGCTAGCCGCCTCGGCCGGCCATGGGGGGAGCACACACACCTGCGGGTGTCCCCGGGCCGCACACACGAACTGCCCCGCGCTTCCCGGCGTTGCAAATAGGCCCCCTGGGAAGCCCCGCCCGCCCTAGGGGCTTGTCGGGTGGGGCCGACGCACGGTGGGTGAGTGGGGAGGGCTGCTGCTGGCACACACCCACTCCTGAAGCCCACTGGGGCGGTCCAAGGGCGAGGAGCTCGGAGCTCGGTCAGGGCTGTCCCAGCAGAACTTTTTGAGGGTGGACGGACACGCCCGCGGGCAATCAGGTGTTGCGGGCAGGCCCCGGGGGCAGGCCCTGCTGAGTCCCCGAGCGCCACCTGGGTTCCTGCCACCACCCTTGGGCCGGGATGAGGTGCCACCTTGTGCGTAGAAGCCCTGCACACAGGCAAGAAGCCCCCCAGGCCCGCGGCGCACCCGACCCTGGAGCCCCCTGGCCGGCTGCAGCCACAGGGAACGGGGGTTCTGAGTTGGCAGGCCCCATTCCCGAAGCATCCACGGGCACTTCCCGAAGGGCTGACACCTGCTGCTTCTCAGCAGCCAGCCAACCTCCCTCCCTCTGGCCGGGCACTGCAAGCCACACAGCCACTTGTGTCCCCTGTGTCCCTCCCTGGAGGCCGCAGCGCGTTTTGGGTTTTGGCGCGGACGGGCCCCTCTCGGCTTCCATAGTCCATTTGCCCCCGGAGCCTGCCAGACCCCTGGCTCTAGGAGGCTGCCCAGGGGCGCTGCCAACAGCCCCCAGGTGCTGGCTAGCCGCCTCGGCCGGCCATGGGGGGAGCACACACACCTGCGGGTGTCCCCGGGCCGCACACACGAACTGCCCCGCGCTTCCCGGCGTTGCAAATAGGCCCCCCGGGAAGCCCCGCCGGCCCTAGGGGCTTGTCGGGCGGGGCCGACGCACGGTGGGTGAGTGGGGAGGGCTGCTGCTGGCACACACCCACTCCTGAAGCCCACTGGGGCGGTCCAAGGGCGAGGAGCTCGGAGCTCGGTCAGGGCTGTCCCAGCAGAACTTTTTGAGGGTGGACGGACACGCCCGCGGGCAATCAGGTGTTGCGGGCAGGCCCCGGGGGCAGGCCCTGCTGAGTCCCCGAGCGCCACCTGGGTTCCTGCCACCACCCTTGGGCCGGGATGAGGTGCCACCTTGTGCGTAGAAGCCCTGCACACAGGCAAGAAGCCCCCCAG
Source organism: Lepus europaeus (assembly GCF_033115175.1). Lineage (NCBI taxonomy): Eukaryota > Metazoa > Chordata > Mammalia > Lagomorpha > Leporidae > Lepus > Lepus europaeus. Next base: position 151,684 of record NW_026909152.1, read on the forward strand.
GCCCGCGGCGCACCCGACCCTGGAGCCCCCCGGCCGGCTGCAGCCACAGGGAACGGGGGTTCTGAGTTGGCAGGCCCCATTCCCGAAGCATCCACGGGCACTTCCCGAAGGGCTGACACCTGCTGCGCCTCAGCAGCCAGCCAACCTCCCTCCCTCTGGCCGGGCACTGCAAGCCACACAGCCACTTGTGTCCCCTGTGTCCCTCCCTGGAGGCCGCAGCGCGTTTTGGGTTTTGGCGCGGACGGGCCCCTCTCGGCTTCCGTAGTCCATTTGCCCCCGGAGCCTGCCAGACCCCTGGCTCTAGGAGGCTGCCCAGGGGCGCTGCCAACAGCCCCCAGGTGCTGGCTAGCCGCAGCAGCCGGCCACGGGGGAGCACACACACCTGCGGGTGTCCCCAGGCCGCACACACGGACTGCCCCGCGCTTCCCGGCGTTGCAAATAGGTCCCCCGGGAAGCCCCGCCGGCCCTAGGGGCTTGTCGGGCGGGGCCGACGCACGGTGGGTGAGTGGGGAGGGCTGCTGCTGGCACACACCCACTCCTGAAGCCCACTGGGGCGGTCCAAGGGCGAGGAGCTCGGAGCTCGGTCAGGGCTGTCCCAGCAGAACTTTTTGAGGGTGGACGGACACGCCCGCGGGCAATCAGGTGTTGCGGGCAGGCCCCGGGGGCAGGCCCTGCTGAGTCCCCGAGCGCCACCTGGGTTCCTGCCACCACCCTTGGGCCGGGATGAGGTGCCACCTTGTGCGTAGAAGCCCTGCACACAGGCAAGAAGCCCCCCAGGCCCGCGGCGCACCCGACCCTGGAGCCCCCTGGCCGGCTGCAGCCACAGGGAACGGGGGTTCTGAGTTGGCAGGCCCCATTCCCGAAGCATCCACGGGCACTTCCCGAAGGGCTGACACCTGCTGCGCCTCAGCAGCCAGCCAACCTCCCTCCCTCTGGCCGGGCACTGCAAGCCACACAGCCACTTGTGTCCCCTGTGTCCCTCCCTGGAGGCCGCAGCGCATTTTGGGTTTTGGCGCGGACGGGCCCCTCTCGGCTTCCGTAGTCCATTTGCCCCCGGAGCCTGCCAGACCCCTGGCTCTAGGAGGCTGCCCAGGGGCGCTGCCAACAGCCCCCAGGTGCTGGCTAGCCGCCTCGGCCGGCCATGGGGGGAGCACACACACCTGCGGGTGTCCCCGGGCCGCACACACGAACTGCCCCGCGCTTCCCGGCGTTGCAAATAGGCCCCCCGGGAAGCCCCGCCCGCCCTAGGGGCTTGTCGGGCGGGGCCGACGCACGGTGGGTGAGTGGGGAGGGCTGCTGCTGGCACACACCCACTCCTGAAGCCCACTGGGGCGGTCCAAGGGCGAGGAGCTTGGAGCTTGGAGCTCGGTCAGGGCTGTCCCAGCAGAACTTTTTGAGGGTGGACGGACACGCCCGCGGGCAATCAGGTGTTGCGGGCAGGCCCCGGGGGCAGGCCCTGCTGAGTCCCCGAGCGCCACCTGGGTTCCTGCCACCACCCTTGGGCCGGGATGAGGTGCCACCTTGTGCGTAGAAGCCCTGCACACAGGCAAGAAGCCCCCAGGCCCGCGGCGCACCCGACCCTGGAGCCCCCCGGCCGGCTGCAGCCACAGGGAACGGGGGTTCTGAGTTGGCAGGCCCCATTCCCGAAGCATCCACGGGCACTTCCCGAAGGGCTGACACCTGCTGCGCCTCAGCAGCCAGCCAACCTCCCTCCCTCTGGCCGGGCACTGCAAGCCACACAGCCACATGTGTCCCCTGTGTCCCTCCCTGGAGGCCGCAGCGCGTTTTGGGTTTTGGCGCGGACGGGCCCCTCTCGGCTTCCGTAGTCCATTTGCCCCCGGAGCCTGCCAGACCCCTGGCTCTAGGAGGCTGCCCAGGGGCGCTGCCAACAGCCCCCAGGTGCTGGCTAGAAGCAGCAGCCGGCCACGGGGGAGCACACACACCTGCGGGTGTCCCCAGGCCGCACACACGGACTGCCCCGCGCTTCCCGGCGTTGCAAATAGGTCCCCCGGGAAGCCCCGCCCGCCCTAGGGGCTTGTCGGGTGGGGCCGACGCACGGTGGGTGAGTGGGGAGGGCTGCTGCTGGCACACACCCACTCCTGAAGCCCACTGGGGCGGTCCAAGGGCGAGGAGCTCGGAGCTCGGTCAGGGCTGTCCCAGCAGAACTTTTTGAGGGTGGACGGACACGCCCGCGGGCAATCAGGTGTTGCGGGCAGGCCCCGGGGGCAGGCCCTGCTGAGTCCCCGAGCGCCACCTGGGTTCCTGCCACCACCCTTGGGCCGGGATGAGGTGCCACCTTGTGCGTAGAAGCCCTGCACACAGGCAAGAAGCCCCCCAGGCCCGCGGCGCACCCGACCCTGGAGCCCCCTGGCCGGCTGCAGCCACAGGGAACGGGGGTTCTGAGTTGGCAGGCCCCATTCCCGAAGCATCCACGGGCACTTCCCGAAGGGCTGACACCTGCTGCGCCTCAGCAGCCAGCCAACCTCCCTCCCTCTGGCCGGGCACTGCAAGCCACACAGCCACTTGTGTCCCCTGTGTCCCTCCCTGGAGGCCGCAGCGCGTTTTGGGTTTTGGCGCGGACGGGCCCCTCTCGGCTTCCGTAGTCCATTTGCCCCCGGAGCCTGCCAGACCCCTGGCTCTACGAGGCTGCCCAGAGGCGCTGCCAACAGCCCCCAGGTGCTGGCTAGCCGCCTCGGCCGGCCATGGGGGGAGCACACACACCTGCGGGTGTCCCCGGGCCGCACACACGAACTGCCCCGCGCTTCCCGGCGTTGCAAATAGGCCCCCCGGGAAGCCCCGCCGGCCCTAGGGGCTTGTCGGGCGGGGCCGACGCACGGTGGGTGAGTGGGGAGGGCTGCTGCTGGCACACACCCACTCCTGAAGCCCACTGGGGCGGTCCAAGGGCGAGGAGCTCAGAGCTCGGTCAGGGCTGTCCCAGCAGAACATTTTGAGGGTGGACAGACACGCCCGCGGGCAATCAGGTGTTGCGGGCAGCCCCGGGGGCAGGCCCTGCTGAGTCCCCGAGCGCCACCTGGGTTCCTGCCACCACCCTTGGGCCGGGATGAGGTGCCACCTTGTGCGTAGAAGCCCTGCACACAGGCAAGAAGCCCCCCAGGCCCGCGGCGCACCCGACCCTGGAGCCCCCTGGCCGGCTGCAGCCACAGGGAACGGGGGTTCTGAGTTGGCAGGCCCCATTCCCGAAGCATCCACGGGCACTTCCCGAAGGGCTGACACCTGCTGCGCCTCAGCAGCCAGCCAACCTCCCTCCCTCTGGCCGGGCACTGCAAGCCACACAGCCACTTGTGTCCCCTGTGTCCCTCCCTGGAGGCCGCAGCGCGTTTTGGGTTTTGGCGCGGACGGGCCCCTCTCGGCTTCCGTAGTCCATTTGCCCCCGGAGCCTGCCAGACCCCTGGCTCTAGGAGGCTGCCCAGGGGCGCTGCCAACAGCCCCCAGGTGCTGGCTAGCCGCAGCAGCCGGCCACGGGGGAGCACACACACCTGCGGGTGTCCCCGGGCCGCACACACGGACTGCCCCGCGCTTCCTGGCGTTGCAAATAGGTCCCCCGGGAAGCCCCGCCGGCCCTAGGGGCTTGTCGGGCAGGGCCGACGCACGGTGGGTGAGTGGGGAGGGCTGCTGCTGGCACACACCCACTCCTGAAGCCCACTGGGGCGGTCCAAGGGCGAGGAGCTTGGAGCTCGGTCAGGGCTGTCCCAGCAGAACTTTTTGAGGGTGGACGGACACGCCCGCGGGCAATCAGGTGTTGCGGGCAGGCCCCGGGGGCAGGCCCTGCTGAGTCCCCGAGCGCCACCTGGGTTCCTGCCACCACCCTTGGGCCGGGATGAGGTGCCACCTTGTGCGTAGAAGCCCTGCACACAGGCAAGAAGCCCCCAAGGCCCGCGGCGCACCCGACCCTGGAGCCCCCTGGCTGGCTGCAGCCACAGGGAACGGGGGTTCTGAGTTGGCAGGCCCCATTCCCGAAGCATCCACGGGCACTTCCCGAAGGGCTGACACCTGCTGCGCCTCAGCAGCCAGCCAACCTCCCTCCCTCTGGCCGGGCACTGCAAGCCACACAGCCACTTGTGTCCCCTGTGTCCCTCCCTGGAGGCCGCAGCGCGTTTCGGGTTTTGGCGCGGACGGGCCCCTCTCGGCTTCCGTAGTCCATTTGCCCCCGGAGCCTGCCAGACCCCTGGCTCTAGGAGGCTGCCCAGGGGCGCTGCCAACAGCCCCCAGGTGCTGGCTAGCCGCCTCGGCCGGCCATGGGGGGAGCACACACACCTGCGGGTGTCCCCGGGCCGCACACACGAACTGCCCCGCGCTTCCCGGCGTTGAAAATAGGCCCCCCGGGAAGCCCCGCCCGCCCTAGGGTCTTGTCGGGCGGGGCCGACGCACGGTGGGTGAGTGGGGAGGGCTGCTGCTGGCACACACCCACTCCTGAAGCCCACTGGGTCGGTCCAAGGGCGAGGAGCTTGGAGCTTGGAGCTCGGTCAGGGCTGTCCCAGCAGAACTTTTTGAGGGTGGACGGACACGCCCGCGGGCAATCAGGTGTTGCGGGCAGGCCCCGGGGGCAGGCCCTGCTGAGTCCCCGAGCGCCACCTGGGTTCCTGCCACCACCCTTGGGCCGGGATGAGGTGCCACCTTGTGCGTAGAAGCCCTGCACACAGGCAAGAAGCCCCCCAGGCCCGCGGCGCACCCGACCCTGGAGCCCCCTGGCCGGCTGCAGCCACAGGGAACGGGGGTTCTGAGTTGGCAGGCCCCATTCCCGAAGCATCCACGGGCACTTCCCGAAGGGCTGACACCTGCTGCGCCTCAGCAGCCAGCCAACCTCCCTCCCTCTGGCCGGGCACTGCAGGCCACACAGCCACTTGTGTCCCCTGTGTCCCTCCCTGGAGGCCGCAGCGCGTTTTGGGTTTTGGCGCGGACGGGCCCCTCTCGGCTTCCGTAGTCCATTTGCCCCCGGAGCCTGCCAGACCCCTGGCTCTAGGAGGCTGCCCAGGGGCGCTGCCAACAGCCCCCAGGTGCTGGCTAGCCGCCTCGGCCGGCCATGGGGGGAGCACACACACCTGCGGGTGTCCCCGGGCCGCACACACGAACTGCCCCTCGCTTCCCGGCGTTGCAAATAGGCTCCCCGGGAAGCCCCGCCCGCCCTAGGGGCTTGTCGGGTGGGGCCGACGCACGGTGGGTGAGTGGGGAGGGCTGCTGCTGGCACACACCCACTCCTGAAGCCCACTGGGGCGGTCCAAGGGCGAGGAGCTCGGAGCTCGGTCAGGGCTGTCCCAGCAGAACTTTTTGAGGGTGGACGGACACGCCCGCGGGCAATCAGGTGTTGCGGGCAGGCCCCGGGGGCAGGCCCTGCTGAGTCCCCGAGCGCCACCTGGGTTCCTGCCACCACCCTTGGGCCGGGATGAGGTGCCACCTTGTGCGTAGAAGCCCTGCACACAGGCAAGAAGCCCCCCAGGCCCGCGGCGCACCCGACCCTGGAGCCCCCTGGCCGGCTGCAGCCACAGGGAACGGGGGTTCTGAGTTGGCAGGCCCCATTCCCGAAGCATCCACGGGCACTTCCCGAAGGGCTGACACCTGCTGCGCCTCAGCAGCCAGCCAACCTCCCTCCCTCTGGCCGGGCACTGCAAGCCACACAGCCACTTGTGTCCCCTGTGTCCCTCCCTGGAGGCCGCAGCGCATTTTGGGTTTTGGCGCGGACGGGCCCCTCTCGGCTTCCTTAGTCCATTTGCCCCCGGAGCCTGCCAGACCCCTGGCTCTAGGAGGCTGCCCAGAGGCGCTGCCAACAGCCCCCAGGTGCTGGCTAGCCGCCTCGGCCGGCCATGGGGGGAGCACACACACCTGCGGGTGTCCCCAGGCCGCACACACGGACTGCCCCGCGCTTCCCGGCGTTGCAAATAGGTCCCCCGGGAAGCCCCGCCGGCCCTAGGGGCTTGTCGGGCGGGGCCGACGCACGGTGGGTGAGTGGGGAGGGCTGCTGCTGGCACACACCCACTCCTGAAGCCCACTGGGGCGGTCCAAGGGCGAGGAGCTCGGAGCTCGGTCAGGGCTGTCCCAGCAGAACTTTTTGAGGGTGGACGGACACGCCCGCGGGCAATCAGGTGTTGCGGGCAGGCCCCGGGGGCAGGCCCTGCTGAGTCCCCGAGCGCCACCTGGGTTCCTGCCACCACCCTTGGGCCGGGATGAGGTGCCACCTTGTGCGTAGAAGCCCTGCACACAGGCAAGAAGCCCCCCAGGCCCGCGGCGCACCCGACCCTGGAGCCCCCTGGCCGGCTGCAGCCACAGGGAACAGGGGTTCTGAGTTGGCAGGCCCCATTCCCGAAGCATCCACGGGCACTTCCCGAAGGGCTGACACCTGCTGCGCCTCAGCAGCCAGCCAACCTCCCTCCCTCTGGCCGGGCACTGCAAGCCACACAGCCACTTGTGTCCCCTGTGTCCCTCCCTGGAGGCCGCAGCGCATTTTGGGTTTTGGCGCGGACGGGCCCCTCTCGGCTTCCTTAGTCCATTTGCCCCCGGAGCCTGCCAGACCCCTGGCTCTAGGAGGCTGCCCAGAGGCGCTGCCAACAACCCCCAGGTGCTGGCTAGCCGCCTCGGCCGGCCATGGGGGGAGCACACACACCTGCGGGTGTCCCCAGGCCGCACACACGGACTGCCCCGCGCTTCCCGGCGTTGCAAATAGGTCCCCCGGGAAGCCCCGCCCGCCCTAGGGGCTTGTCGGGCGGGGCCGACGCACGGTGGGTGAGTGGGGAGGGCTGCTGCTGGCGCACACACACTCCTGAAGCCCACTGGGGCGGTCCAAGGGCGAGGAGCTCGGAGCTCGGTCAGGGCTGTCCCAGCAGAACTTTTTGAGGGTGGACGGACACGCCCGTGGGCAATCAGGTGTTGCGGGCAGGCCCCGGGGGCAGGCCCTGCTGAGTCCCCGAGCGCCACCTGGGTTCCTGCCACCACCCTTGGGCCGGGATGAGGTGCCACCTTGTGCGTAGAAGCCCTGCACACAGGCAAGAAGCCCCCCAGGCCCGCGGCGCACCCGACCCTGGAGCCCCCTGGCCGGCTGCAGCCACAGGGAACGGGGGTTCTGAGTTGGCAGGCCCCATTCCCGAAGCATCCACGGGCACTTCCCGAAGGGCTGACACCTGCTGCGCCTCAGCAGCCAGCCAACCTCCCTCCCTCTGGCCGGGCACTGCAAGCCACACAGCCACTTGTGTCCCCTGTGTCCCTCCCTGGAGGCCGCAGCGCGTTTTGGGTTTTGGCGCGGACGGGCCCCTCTCGGCTTCCGTAGTCCATTTGCCCCCGGAGCCTGCCAGACCCCTGGCTCTAGGAGGCTGCCCAGGGGCACTGCCAACAGCCCCCAGGTGCTGGCTAGCCGCCTCGGCCGGCCATGGGGGGAGCACACACACCTGCGGGTGTCCCCGGGCCGCACACACGAACTGTCCCTCGCTTCCCGGCGTTGCAAATAGGCCCCCTGGGAAGCCCCGCCCGCCCTAGGGGCTTGTCGGGTGGGGCCGACGCACGGTGGGTGAGTGGGGAGGGCTGCTGCTGGCACACACCCACTCCTGAAGCCCACTGGGGCGGTCCAAGGGCGAGGAGCTTGGAGCTTGGAGCTCGGTCAGGGCTGTCCCAGCAGAACTTTTTGAGGGTGGACGGACACGCCCGCGGGCAATCAGGTGTTGCGGGCAGGCCCCGGGGGCAGGCCCTGCTGAGTCCCCGAGCGCCACCTGGGTTCCTGCCACCACCCTTGGGCCGGGATGAGGTGCCACCTTGTGCGTAGAAGCCCTGCACACAGGCAAGAAGCCCCCCAGGCCCGCGGCGCACCCGACCCTGGAGCCCCCTGGCCGGCTGCAGCCACAGGGAACGGGGGTTCTGAGTTGGCAGGCCCCATTCCCGAAGCATCCACGGGCACTTCCCGAAGGGCTGACACCTGCTGCGCCTCAGCAGCCAGCCAACCTCCCTCCCTCTGGTCGGGCACTGCAAGCCACACAGCCACTTGTGTCCCCTGTGTCCCTCCCTGGAGGCCGCAGCGCGTTTTGGGTTTTGGCGCGGACGGGCCCCTCTCGGCTTCCGTAGTCCATTTGCCCCCGGAGCCTGCCAGACCCCTGGCTCTAGGAGGCTGCCCAGGGGCGCTGCCAACAGCCCCCAGGTGCTGGCTAGCCGCCTCGGCCGGCCATGGGGGGAGCACACACACCTGCGGGTGTCCCCGGGCCGCACACACGAACTGCCCCGCGCTTCCCGGCGTTGCAAATAGGCCCCCCGGGAAGCCCCGCCCGCCCTAGGGGCTTGTCCGGTGGGGCCGACGCACGGTGGGTGAGTGGGGAGGGCTGCTGCTGGCACACACCCACTCCTGAAGCCCACTGGGGCGGTCCAAGGGCGAGGAGCTCGGAGCTCGGTCAGGGCTGTCCCAGCAGAACTTTTTGAGGGTGGACGGACACGCCCGCGGGCAATCAGGTGTTGCGGGCAGGCCCCGGGGGCAGGCCCTGCTGAGTCCCCGAGCGCCACCTGGGTTCCTGCCACCACCCTTGGGCCGGGATGAGGTGCCACCTTGTGCGTAGAAGCCCTGCACACAGGCAAGAAGCCCCCCAGGCCCGCGGCGCACCCGACACTGGAGCCCCCTGGCCGGCTGCAGCCACAGGGAACGGGGGTTCTGAGTTGGCAGGCCCCATTCCCGAAGCATCCACGGGCACTTCCCGAAGGGCTGACACCTGCTGCGCCTCAGCAGCCAGCCAACCTCCCTCCCTCTGGCCGGGCACTGCAAGCCACACAGCCACTTGTGTCCCCTGTGTCCCTCCCTGGAGGCCGCAGCGCGTTTTGGGTTTTGGCGCGGACGGGCCCCTCTCGGCTTCCGTAGTCCATTTGCCCCCGGAGCCTGCCAGACCCCTGGCTCTAGGAGGCTGCCCAGGGGCGCTGCCAACAGCCCCCAGGTGCTGGCTAGCCGCCTCGGCCGGCCATGGGGGGAGCACACACACCTGCGGGTGTCCCCGGGCCGCACACACGAACTGCCCCGCGCTTCCCGGCGTTGCAAATAGGCCCCCCGGGAAGCCCCGCCCGCCCTAGGGTCTTGTCGGGCGGGGCCGACGCACGGTGGGTGAGTGGGGAGGGCTGCTGCTGGCACACACCCACTCCTGAAGCCCACTGGGGCGGTCCAAGGGCGAGGAGCTTGGAGCTTGGAGCTCGGTCAGGGCTGTCCCAGCAGAACTTTTTGAGGGTGGACGGACACGCCCGCGGGCAATCAGGTGTTGCGGGCAGGCCCCGGGGGCAGGCCCTGCTGAGTCCCCGAGCGCCACCTGGGTTCCTGCCACCACCCTTGGGCCGGGATGAGGTGCCACCTTGTGCGTAGAAGCCCTGCACACAGGCAAGAAGCCCCCCAGGCCCGCGGCGCACCCGACCCTGGAGCCCCCTGGCCGGCTGCAGCCACAGGGAACGGGGGTTCTGAGTTGGCAGGCCCCATTCCCGAAGCATCCACGGGCACTTCCCGAAGGGCTGACACCTGCTGCGCCTCAGCAGCCAGCCAACCTCCCTCCCTCTGGCCGGGACTGCAAGCCACACAGCCACTTGTGTCCCCTGTGTCCCTCCCTGGAGGCCGCAGCGCGTTTTGGGTTTTGGCGCGGACGGGCCCTCTCGGCTTCCGTAGTCCATTTGCCCCCGGAGCCTGCCAGACCCCTGGCTCTAGGAGGCTGCCCAGGGGCGCTGCCAACAGCCCCC